>NW_021703765.1:82556847-82600178 GCF_005190385.1 Monodon monoceros | reverse complement strand
CTTTGTTTAAGGACCTGCACCAAGTTCACAGGGCCAGCTGAGTCATGGAGCCAGGATCCTGAGACGATGTGACCCCAAAGGCTGGGCTGATGTGCTCCTACATTCTGCCTATTGATTTTTCAAACCCTCTATCACAGGAGTGAGTATGATTTCCATAATTAAGTGCCCCTCAGTCTCTTCCCTTCTGTTGGCTTCAGTCTCTTCTCCTCCAGTGCCACTGCCGTTTCTAATTTTAAGTTCTTATGAGAAGCAGCAGCCTTGCTGCCCTTTCTCTCCCCGTGCTTATATCCCATGCAAACAGACTATATTCACTGGGGCTGCAAAGAGCCCTTTTATATCAGGACCGTGGTGAGAGCAACAGGGAAAACAATTTTTTTAACTTGAACTTCCCATATCTTCCAATGAAATGTTCCGTTTCCTGAAATGCCCTTCCTAACCTATGGCAATGGTTTTCAGAGTAGTCTCTGGACAAGCAGCATCTTGCCTGAGGTACAAATTCTCAGGTCCTAGAGCAACCACATCAGAAACCCTGGGGTCTCTGCTTTCACAAGCCTGCCAGGTGGTTCTTATGTTGATGACCATTGACCTGTAAGATCTTCATAAGTGAATCATTAACATAACAGCATACTAGAAAGTATGTTATGGGTTGCTCCTTTACAGAAGCATCTGTAGGCAAGTTCAAAGAAGGTAGCAACCTCTGGGGGATCATGTACCATGTTGATCTCAGAGGCGCTGTCATTTTCAACTGGCATTTCCTCCTGCTTGTGTATGTAAGGGGTGAATCCTTGCCTTGAGCAGACTAAATTAAAACAAGTGCTATAATGAATGCCTCACACACACAGACATGACATTTGCAGGCAAGTCACTAAGCCCGCATGTCCTGATAATGTTCATTCAATTCTAATGAATTCTCTTCTCATTTATCATCTGGTAAGAAGGACCCTGACTCATGAGGACTAGGTCTGGATGGGAAGGAGAAAAAGAAGGAGAACAAAGCAGATGTTTTTGCAATGTTGCCAACAGCCCTGAAGACCAATAGGGTCAAAGAATTGCCTTTCAATGTGATCTTTCCATGGAGGCTTGGGTTGTAGACACCATCACTGGGTGTCCATGGAGGCTGTCATTCTGAAGAATTTCTAGGTGCTCATGACTGGTCACACTGGATCGGGGTTGGTCCTAAGTCTCAGACCTCTCTTTGATTTTTCTGGCCTTTTCTGAATGTGAAAGACTAGGACACCCCTCTGCCTTGTTTTCTCTCCTACTTGTACTCTACCACGTTCCAAACAGGCTATCGTCATTGGAACTCTTGTCTGAAGGAAGGAAGTTAAACGAAAAACACACTGTCCCTAAATAGCAGTTGTTCTCTGGTCACTCATCTCCCTGCAGGGACCAAATTGTTTTGTAGTTTCTCATTAGGCAGCCACTAATCAACAACCTGTAACTAGCAATCATTTTAATTATAAGCTGCTCTCCCAGTAAGGACTTAAAATACAGTTAAAATGGAAGCAGTCAGACACAGGGATTACCAGGCAAATACAAAATAACTAAGAAAGGTCTCACCCAAAAGTCATTACTGTAAACAGGTAGAAGGTTGTGGATAATGAAAAGACAAAGTCTGTGTGTCTGCCCATCAGCTTTACTACTAAGAGGCAAATCCTTCTTTAGAAAATTCAACATTGATTTTAAAAATCAATACATCATTATACTCTTGGGAAAAAATAGAATAATTTCTCACATCTGAATATGTAAATAAGCAATGTCAGCTCTATGCCCATTTGGAGTCAGGAATGCATTTTCTTAACCTCCTATCAGAATGGTTTCACTATCATAGCAAGACACTCCTCATCTAAACCTGTAGGAAATAAATACTATGTCAGCGTTGTAAAAAAAAAAGGCTCAGGGATCTTACATTTGCATATAAATAGAAAATAACTCGGATCCTGACTACAAGAAGAAAAATAATTTCTACATTTTTATATCATTCCCTGGAAATTCGCTCTTACAAATATCCTGTCCTTGGGCTTCCCTGGTGGCGCAGTGGCTAAGAATCCGCCTGCCAATGCAGGGGACACAGGTTCGAGCTGTGGCCCGCGAAGATCCCACATGCCGCAGGGCAACTGAGCCTGTGTGCCACAACTACTGAGCCTGCGCTCTAGAGCCCGCGAGCCACAACTACTGAGCCAGAGTGCCACAACTACTGAAGCCCGCGTGCCTAGAGCCTGTGCTCCGCAACAAGAGAAGCCACCGCGATGAGAAGCCTGGGCGGCGCAACAAAGAGCAGCCCCTGCTCGCCACAACTAGAGAAAAGACCATGCACAGCAACGAAGACCCAACGCAGCCCAAAATAAATAAATAAATAAACAAACAAATGTCCTTGTCCTTTTATTTTAAAATGGAGGTTAATTTCTGGAACTTCTTTTGGAACAAAAATGAAACAAGGGTTTCCAACTGCATGACACAGTGGAACCCAATGGGATTCTTCTTTTTTTCCCCAACTTTCAGCCAAATGAAAAGAACATGTATGATGATCATTTCTCATCACTTGGTTTGACTCCTTTCACCTGGAGTCACAGACTTCCACGTTCATGGTTATGGAAATCGAAACATCAAAGATGCCAGTCGACCCTCCCCCTCCTTCCCTTAGGATAAGTGTTGTCTGTGCCCTTTCAAAGTCTCTCTGGGCTGGCATCTGTGTCATCTCTAGCATTTAAAGACTTTTAAGTAGAGAAGGATTTCCTTGTTTATCAACATCAGAAGGACACACAGAAGAATGTGTTGGTGAAGCACAGCTAAGTATTTTGGACTCACAGTCAGGAGAACGTCATCTCGATGGTGCAGTTTACAAATGGGAGAGCAGGGCAGAGTCTTCAGAGGGTTAGAGCCAGGGATGGGTGATCTGCTGTGGCAGGTCCTGTGAGGCGGGAAGCTGGTGGGACCTGACCCAGCGCACACACGCTCTCACCGCCCTGCTGTCCCTCGGCCGGAAGCTTAGGCAACATCAGCCCGACTCAGTACTGAGCCGTAGAAACAAGAGCCAGCCCATTGCACGGCTTCACCCGCCAGGTTTCACTGTCCCTGGCTGTGCTTTTGGAGAAAAGTTTGCTTTACCTTTTGCTCACGCAGAACAATCGCAGAGCCTCAGGCCATTCTGGTGCTGCTAAGGGGAGGGCCACTTCGGGCCAGATGCGGGTGTCCACAGCACAGCGCAGCGTCAGTGTATGATAAGCGGCACCGTGTCCCGCTCTTCCCGAGTCCCGCAGCCTGTGCATCATGGGTCCTTCAGGTGGTCCTGCTTGACAGGGACGCAGGGTCTCCGGGGACATCCCTTGGCGTTTTGCCTGGGGAAATCAATTCTCTGTGTCAGTGATCCCGACACACCATGGAATGGTGCACATAGTTCAGATATTCAAGGGGGGTTCTGGAGCTCATCAGATCTACACCTTACGTCCTTCCTCCTTTCCAGCTCCGCAAATCACTGACCCTCTCTCCGTGTGCATTCCGGCCCAGCATCACCTCCTATACTATGCATCCATCCTCACCATGCACTACTTTTCCTCCTGGTCCAGCAGCTCTCTCTCAGCTTAGCAGGTGGCTCGCCGGGCAAAATCCCTGGATCCCTGGCGGAAGGCGGTTGTCATAATCAAACAGGCTTGTTCCCTCTGGACCCAACACACTGGCCTGCTGCGTTAATACTACAGCTTAGGTTGTGGCTGAGTGGCGTCTCATCACGGCCAGATGTGAAAATCTTTGCTTGTAACGTTTCTGTTGTTACAGGGGCCAGGGGTCTCTGCTACCTCTCTGGGACCCTCAGGAGGGTTCTTGAGCCTAGTTTCTGCTCCCAGATCTGGGCACCTGTCATTGTGATGTTGGGTTTCTGAACAGCTGTCTGACCTTCACTTATCACAAATGATATCAGAGATTTAGTTGTTAGAAACAGGTTGTGGGCAAATGGGTTTTGTTTGGTCCCTCCATCATCCAGATAAAATGTTTCCTCTTCATCTGGGAGCAAAAGTGTTGGATTTGAATTCTTGGTTTGATGGGAATTCAAGCTAGTCGTGGAACTCTCCAGAACCCTTGTGGTGCTCAATCCAGAGTAGAAGAAACCCTCTGTTCCAGGTCTGGTTATATGGAGGCATTTGGAAGCTTTGCAGAGGAAAGCAGGCTCATCGCAGACTCCAGCTTGGGCCCCACTAAGAATCAGGCTAGGCACATAATGGCTCCCAGAGAGAGTCCCATAGAGCCCTCTGCTGCTTTGCCACAATGGTTTTGAATTGGTGGGCACAACGGAGGGCAGACTTGAAGCAAGTCTTGATAAGTAAGCTGTTAGCTGGTTCACAGGAACAAGCATCTAAGCCATTTGCGCTTTCCCCAGGACTGTGTAACACAGGGAGAAGGAATCAGCAAGGTTGGGGCGTATTCCCTCCCATTGCTTCTTTAAGTGGCCTTTCTGCTTTCTTCATTTCTGCTAATGCAGGAGTTTAAGAAACTGAATGCATCGTGTGCTAACGTGCAACACGTATCACATTTATTATTTTTTCTTAGTGCCACCCAGCTCTGGCTCTGCTCCATCCATCTGGTTTGGCGAGAAATCAATCCTGGTAATTTTCAGGGGACTCTTTACCCCATCTGTCATGGAACTTTCTAGATTCCTGGAGCTTGCAGAAATTAAGGAAACCCTCTGGCCTTCCATCCTTCGTGGCTGCTGCTCCTTGGTGCCTCCAACCTAGGTTCACAGTATCTGCTCAGAGACATCAGCTCCCTCCCTTTAAGCCATGCTGGGGCAAGAGAAGTTGTGTCCGCCCTGCCTGGTAAGGTCCCCACTTGCCGCCCCTTAGGATGCTGTCCTTGAGTTACAAGATAGAGTGACCAACCAGCCTAGTTTGCCCAGGACTCTTTTATTTTAGCACAGAAAGTCAGAAAGTCTCACTTCCCAGGAACCCATCAATCCTGGGTAAACCAGGACAGCTGGTCCCCTAAATTACAGCTCTTCCTCCTACAAATTGCGTCACTTGCCTTGGTAACCCTCTAAATAGGCTACACCCCCTCTGATGGCACACCTAGAACTCTCTTTTCTAGGGAAAATTCAGCTAGCCACCAGCGAGCACTCAGACTTTTGAAATCCAAACCTTCTTTCTCTATTCCCTGACACAAGGGAAATGGAGATTTCTAGGAGAGAAACCTACAGTGTAAGCTTTGTTCTTGAAAGGGGGATAAATATACATCTTCCATCGTTTGGAAATGGTTCTCAGCCCTGAGTATATGTTAGAATTATCTACGGAACTTGAAAAATTCTCCCATGTCTGGACCCCACTCCTGGTCAATTCAATAAGAATTTATGACACGTGACCTGGTCATCAATAGGGCTAAAACCCATTTGTCAGGGGGCAGTGGAGGAAAGGTTTTGTTTTATTTCAGTTGTGGTTGTAAGAAGTTCAATAAACAGACACAAGTGGACATCTGTGTCCATAAACTATGACCCTTAAAGTCTCAACTACTGACCCACGAAAGTCATAGAAATATAGCTCATGTAAAACAAAAGGTATCCTACAGGCTGAAATTTACTGACAGTGAAAATTTCTCGGTTCATCCCATTTTAGGTGCTCCAATTCTCCTTTTTATGTTTTTTATTGAGGTAAAGTTGATGTACAATTATTATATGTTTCAGGCGTACAACAGACTGATTCACCATTTTTTAAAGTTATACTACATTTGTAGTTAATGTAAAATATTGGCTATCTTCCGTGTGTTGTATAATATATCCTTGTAGCTTACTTATTTTATACATAGTAGTTCTTCTGACCTCCATAAATATTAAATATAAAACCCAATGCTTGGGGCTTCCCTGGTGGCACAGTGGTTAAGAATCTGCGTGCCAATGCAGGGGACAGGGGGTTCGAGCCCTGCTCCGGAAAGATCCCACATGCCGCGGAGCAACTAAGCCCACGTGCCGCAACTACTGAGCTCGAATGGCACAACTACTGAAGCCCACGCACCTAGAGCCCGTGCTCTGCAACAAGAGAAGCCACCCAATGAGAAGCCCGCGCACCGCAACAAAGAGTAGACCCCGCTCACCGCAGCTAGAGAAAGCCCACGTGCAGCGGCAAAGACTCAATGCAGCCAAAAATAAAATTAATTAATTAATTTTAAAAAATACATTAAAAAAAATCCCAATGCTTCACAGACTGGGCTGACAAATCCTATAATCTCAAGATTTGGGAACAGAAAGATGTCCACCCTTCCCCATCTTCTCCTGCAACCCAATTGAACTCATATTATCAATATTATTATTATTGTTTTAAATTTCCTGATCACCTTCAAAACCTTGCTTAGCCAACTGTGACTCTCATCTCAAAACTGGATTTTGGTTATGCCAGCTCTCAAGAGTGCACAGGGGTGTGTATATTTAAGCATATATTTAATTGTAAATATAATCGTTTACAACCACTTTTTTTGTTTTTGTTTTTGCGGTACGCGGGCCTCTCACTGTTGTGGCCTCTCCCGTTGCGGAGCACAGGCTCCGGACGCGCAGGCTCAGCGGCCATGGCTCACGGGCCCAGCCGCTCTGCGGCATGTGGGATCTTCCCGGACCGGGTCACGAACCCGCGTCCCCTGCATCGGCAGGCGGACTCTCAACCACTGCGCCACCAGGGAAGCCCTACGACCACTTTTAAATGCTTACTCTCGACTCAATCTCAAATGCCATGCTTTTACACATTTTGACATATTTATAATTGGCTGGAAGTATTTCTCAGACAACTGACATTTTTATTGGGTCAGAAAACCTTGATGTGACCTAAATTTTATATAGGACTATTTATTTCTGTTGGTGATGCAAAATATTGGAATAATTTAAGATCCTGCTGAGTGGAAAAATCAGAAGAGGTAAATGGCATGATTACTGCCTTTTAAAATTCTAACTAAATAATTCAAAGAAGTTTGAATAAAATATATGATACAAAATACAACTACCTGGGAAATGTTCAAGATCGTCTATTATTTAGAACCAAAGTACGTTGGTAAGAATATTAATGAGTGTGCCGATCTGGGTCTTTTCAAATGTGGCCACTAATGGGAACAGGCTTCAGAAGTATTGAGTCTTGAATTAATAAGTCCTTGGCCGGAAACTCCAGACCAGAGCTTCTCTTCTACGACAGTGTGGCTAGAGCCTGGAGAGTCCTGGGACCAGTGAGGACAGACCCCAGCTCAGAGACTTAAATTCCTCCTTGGCTCTTTTAAATGTACATACACTAAATGAAAGTAATTAAAAAAAAAAAAACTAAAACAAAATGAGAACATAGATTCGAATTTTAACCTCATTTTGTATTTCTTATTTCTTTCAAGTCTATTTGAAGCCTCAAAATTGAAGGAACTTCAGTATTGGATGAGGGGGTGACCCCTTAATGTCCCTTCCTGCTCTCAGACACTGTGTCCAAGGAGATGAACACTGGGTGATATCTAGGGCTTTCTTGAGGCATCGTCCAGAGTAAGTTCACAAACAAAAGGGCCCACACTTCAGTATTCCTCTTTGGCCTTCTGGCTATGTTCTGGAATTCCTTTTTAAACTTCTGTTATGGGGACTTCCCTGGTCGTCCAGTAGTTAGGACTCCGTGCTCCCAATGCAGGGGATCTGGGTTCCATCCCTGGTCAGGGAACTAGATCCCACATGCTGCAACTAAGTTCAGGCACAGCCAAATAGATAGATAGATTAATTGATTAATTAATTAATTAAAGTTCTCTTATGGAGACACCCAAACGAAGGCAGAGCACGACTGATTTGCAAGATACCTAACTGCATTAAGGATCCAACTCCTCTTAGTTTTTCTGGGACTTTCCCAGTTTAAGCACCAAAAGCCCCTTGTCCTGGGGAAAAAACCCAGTCTCAACCATACTGCAGGGGTCGCCCCCCTCGGTTTAGAATATTTTTGGTTTGGCTTTCTCATATTCAGACACAAAGAGCTAATGTCCACTGCATGCAGTTCTCTACCTGGAGGATGTGCAGACCACGAGAATGGAACTGGAACCGCTCAAAGGAATGAGCCCAACCTGGTTTATCTGCACATAGTCAAAGTCAGATCAGAGGGTGGATTTAAAACACATGAGTTCATACAGACATAAAGAATAGACTTGTGGTTGCCAAGGGGGAGGGGAGCAGGGGAGGGGTGGATTGGGAGTTTGGGGTTAGCAGATGCAAACTACTACATATAGAATGTATAAATAACAAGGTCCTACTGTATAGCACACGGAACTGTGTTCAATATCCTGTGATAAATCATAATGGAAAATTATAGATAAAGAATGTATATATACGTATAATTGAATCACTTTGCTGTACAGCAGAAATTAACACATTGTAAATCAACTATACTTCGATTAAAAAATATATATGAGTTCATTATGGTTGGGGGCACTGAAGAAGATGGGGTCCCTGGTCTTCAAATCAAGTGTCATGTTTTGAAACAAAATGTCACAGTCCTTTTGCTGTTTCTGGAACTGAAAACAAAATCCTCCTTGATCTGAGCCACATCACAATGAGATTTCACAAAGGATCTTTATCAGAGGAGGGGAGAATATTAATTCAGCCATGTTAACTATTATGGTGGAGACCGGGTGCATAATTCAACATTTATCCCATTCATCTTGTAGGTACTCTTTACAGCTGTCACAACAGTTAGAAATATTCATGGGAATTACTAGGAATTATCATCTCCTAGTAATTATATGAGAAAAGCTTGGGGGGAACTTTTTATGTTGCATTTTTCTCCTCCCTGACCTCTGTTTCCAAGCTGCTGGAGAGAAGCCAGAGTGTGCCAGAGGCTTTCTGGACAATGCAAATGATGCAGTTCACAGCACAAGTGATTCAGAGTTAACTAGTTGGGTGTCTGGGATGGGCTGACAAAATGCAACATGGAAAATTAGGCTGGTCAAACAGCTATAAAATTTGAGTCACAGCATCATAAAAACGCCAACAGACCAGGAGCAATAAATATCGCAAGCAGCTGAGAACAGGGCCGGTTACCATATGCACAAGCCTGGAAACACCGTTCCCTTTCCTAACTTTCTTGTTGCAGTTTCAATTAAGCCAGCTCTGAAAGAAAAGTCAATGGATTGAAAAGAATGGAGCCCCCATAGATGGTGGGGCAAATGTTAACCCTGAACTGACTTCCTATTTCTTTGAGTCAAAAAATCTGCAAAGACGGAGAAGCAGGAATAACCGAGTTCACTGTTTCCCCAAATAGAAGTCATTTCTTGTTGTCCGTGGTGGTTGTGTTGTATACAGTCATCGTGAACATTGAATTAGCGAATACGGAGCTAGTGATTCTAGAGGAAATACAGATATGGATTCCTGGGCGGCTCTTGTCATTTCTCTAGCTGCGGAGAGCAAGGGCTACTGTTTGTTGCGGTGCTCGGGCTTCTCGTTGCGGAGGCTTCTCTTGTTGTGGAGCACAGGCTCTACGCACGCGGGCTCAGTAGCTGTGACTCACGGGCTCTAGAGCGCAGGCTCAGTAGTTGTGGCACACGGGCTTAGTTGCTCCGCGGCATGTGGGATCTTCCTGGACCAGGGCTCGCACCCCTGTCCCCTGCACTGATAGGCAGATTCCTAACCACTGCGCCACCAGGGAAGTCCCATAACGTTTTAAAATGTGTGTTTATGTTTAAAGACAATTTATTTAATATATATTGTTAATTCATTAACATTGAATTCTCGGTGTTAGAACTAGCACCAAAACTCATCCTTATCTATTGATGATTCTCTTTAAGGCACATGGCAGTACTTCAGCTCTAAGCACTATTTAGGGTCCATTTTAAACCAGAAATCCTCAACAAAAATGCAAAAAAAAAACCCAGTAGCAACACATAGATCATGGAAAGGATGCTTGTTTACAGTAAGAGAGCTGAGACAGAAGGCAAGAGTGTCACCTTATTCGACCTTACCTGGGACCCTGCACATTGGCGACTTAGATTTTTTGCTGCTCTGAATATACCCCGGAATGACCCTGAGAGTACTGTGAGTAATATAATAAATTCCCTAAATCCACTGAATTGATTTATTTACTGCTTGTGAAAACGCATAAAAGGAGACTTCAACTAAAATTGTGGTTGGAAGGCCCGTAGAGAGAACTCTCAAATCCCAGCACCCATCAGCAACTACCCCAAACAGGAAGACATCAGTTACTGACACCATCAGGAAGAGACACCGGCACTCCTAAACAGGAAGTCCAACTACTCACTACCCCAACAGGAGGAATGAAGACTTTCTTCCTTCCCAGCCAATGGGAAATGCCGCAGCTCAGCCAATGAGAAGCCGTGGTCACCTGAACTTCTACTTTCCTCCAATGAACTTTCATTTTTTTCCTCGCTGATGACTTTCTTTCCTTGTCCCACCCTTCTTACTATAAAAGCCTTCCATGTTGTGTTACCCCTATGCTGTTTGCTAGATGAGATGTTGCCCAATTCATGAATCATTTAATAAAGCCAATTAGACCTTAAAATTTACTGTTTTGTTTTTTGATACCCTGAACAGTCAAACTGTTGTTATTTTGAGAAGATTGTGCAAAAACAATAAAAAGGCATATAGTACAGTGAGGATGCCATTAGAAGAGAGAGACTTACGTCTACCTCAGCCCTGGAGAGGGTGGACCCTCATCTCCACATCCAGTTGTGGACCAATATCACTTCCTTCTCTTACTGTTTTCCAAATATGTCCAGAGACGGACTCTCCATGAGCCAGATCCCTTTGCCTAACACTGCTGAAGACAGGTCATCTGTTTCAATTTCTGGTTTGTACTGAGGGGAAAAAGCAACCTATCATCTCTTAGGGGAGACAAAGCCATTTGGAGGAATCTATTTTTGTATGGTCAAAACAGCACTACTGGCTCTTGGGGAATATCAAGTAATAATAGTGGAATGAAGGAAGAGGAGAAAGAGAAGAGAGAGAGAGGGAGAAGAAGGAAGAAAGGATGGAAAGAAGGAGGCGGGGGAGAAAAAGAATCTTCAGTCGCCCATAGCCTCTGGACACTCCAAGTAGTCAATGCACAAATTTGTTTGCCTCTTTTCGCTTATGAAAAATCAAGCCACATAAGTAATTTTTCACATAAAATTTCATTTAAGGCACCAGAACATAAGCACAGAGAATGAAAATTCCCTTGGAATTTTCTCACATTATTTTGTGGCTAAAATAACATTCTGCAATGTTACCATTTTGTAATAATCTTCTCCTCGGAGTTTCTCTTTTTTCTCCCCTTTGCTGTTCACCAGAGGTAGCCCTCTGTTCATTGCCTTTTTGGAAGGTATGAGGCAAGTGGAAAACAGAAGCCAGAGAGGCACTAGGTGTCTACATGGCTGGTCCTTAGGGGATGATGACGGTTCGCACATACAGAGCACAATGTGCTGGACACTAGACTAAGCTCTTCACATTCATTAACTTATTAACATGGGCAGTAGCTTTAGCATCATCCCTGTGTCACAGAACAGAAAAATGAGGCCATGGAGGTTGATGACGTCGCCCAGGTGTGCACAGCTAAGAAGTGGCAGAGCCAGGATTTGAACACAGGCTCCTAAGTCCCTCTGGACCCCCGGCTGCAGGGTTTCACAAAGCCGCAATGCTTCACAACGCAAAACCGGCATAGATTAAACATCATCTACCATGACAGCTACTCAGTTTCCAGCAAACCCTCCAGAATAATGTAGAACTATTGTTTTCTGTTTATAAATCGGTATGTACAGCAGTAAAAGCTGTTGACAAGATCCCTCTTGCTTGCAATAAATTAATCAGGTAATGGTAGACTTTATAAGGATCACTCGTTTTGAAGAAGGTGGCGCGTTTAACCTTCCATGTGGCTGCCCAAGTGTGTTCCAGCGGCAAAGCAATTTCCACCATCAGCCTGGATCTACCTTGGCCAAATGTTCTTTCTATTCTAATTGCCTAAAACGTCCCTTGTTTACATTTGCTAAAGAAGCAGCCTCCATCCTTACCCAAGCCAGATTTACATAATAAAAATTCAACGATGCACATATATAAAAGTTAACAAGTGTACACAAGCACGTTTTAAGCTTTTGTCAAGCCCCACATTTTCCTAAAAGAGCCTCAAAGTAAAGGATTGGATGTCTTTTGGTAGCAGCACATTTTAAGTTTGATTGACATCAAAAGAGTCAAAGACAATTCTTTAAAATCCTTTTTTATTCTCCTTTATGTGTTTATATCTTTTTAAAATGAAATATTCCCCAATGCATCAGTGTGTATCTCAGCCTTCTGACAAGGCCATTTAATTATCAGGGGTACTGACTGGAAATCTCCCCCTTATCAGCACAGAGGCCGCTTTCTTTGTGTAGCCAGCCGGTCTTTGAAAAGCTTTACAGAGCTAAGTCCTAGTGCTAGGAGATTTTCGCCTTTCCGAAAGTCCGCCTGTCATTGTGACTGGATTATCTAGCTATTAAACTGTGGTCCCTTCAGTACGTCAACCCTCCACAGAGATTGTGCTAGAAACTCAAGAGATAGGCAAACAAGAGACTCTAAGTAGAGATAAGCAGACTTCAGCCTTACTCCTGGGAAAGACTGAGATTCCAAATGCGCCAATTATTTAATCTGCAAATAGCTAACCCGGGTACCCTCTCTACGTTGGAAGCTGCAGGATGGCAACCTTTAGAAGAGGACTTTAAAAGTTAGGTCGGTGGGTTAAGTTGGTTTTTTTTTTTTTTCTAGTTTTGGAGTTGGAGAATTGGGGAAGTAGGGGATGAAGGAGACAGACCAAAGCCTAAGTGTGTTTCCCGCTTCATCATGGGGAAGGGGGGATTGGTACAACATGAATTGTAAGCAAAACAGGACTGAAAGGAAGAAATACTTAATCATGATGAGATTACAGCTGATGGGTCCCATTGGCAGGTGAGGTTGCTCTACGTTGTTGCGGTCCACCCTGCCTGGTGTCTCGCCCAAGGCACAGACCCCGCAGTTACGCCCCCATTGGGCGTCTTCTCTCACTTTCCACCCTGATTGAGGATGGTGTCCCCTGTGGGTTGCCTGTAGATTTGGGCTGTGGACTTATAAAACTTCTTATACAAGTCTTTCTGAAATACACTTAAAGGCATTTTCTTGCACACCCTCATTCATTTACTGAAATCCCTCGTTTGCCAATTTCAAACCTCAGTGGCACAGACTTTAAAGACAGTGAGTTCCTTATACTCACTAGCCACCGGAAAAATTACCTTGTCCCATTATTGGTCGTTAAATTATACCCTTTAAAAGGGTGGAGGAAAGATCAAAGGGTCTAATCAAGGGACTGTTCTAATTCTAACTTCAATCAGCTATTAGTACCCAAACTATAATTTAGGTGGCCATGAAGGACAGATGGAAAGTATTTAATTCTGTCGTTCAACACTGCTTTTTTAAAACCATTTAACAATATTTAGCCTTGTTGGCACACATAAAAAATAATTTTGCATTTGTAACATCTAAGGGGCTAAGGTACACTCAGGTTAAATATACTATTTTGAGTGAATCATAAACGGTATGAACTAACAAAAGTGCAATTCACATTTAATGACATCTCATCACCAATCTTTCTTCATAGCCGTTGAAGGCATGGAACCAGGCAGAGCAACGTCCAGTGGTAACGCACATAGTCTAGGACCTTAGCATCCACTTCCCAGGTGTATGTCATCGATTCACTCATTATCTGGGTATTTTGACAGAGGTGAATTTCGTGCTAAATAGCCAGGTGTTTGGTTAGGTTCACTCATATTTGTTTTTAAGTTTGCATATGTTTTGAATCATCAGTTTAGAGAAGAAAAAACTAAAAATTATAAGAGTTGAAGTAATTTGCCCAAGAAAACTTCCAGCATAAACCTGAATCTTGATCTGTGGCTTCCTTTGCCACTCGACTCCCATAATTTTATTTTATTTGATTTATTTACTATTTTTTTGTGGATTCTGTCTCCCAAATATTTCTTTTTTTCTTTTTAAATTTTATTTATTTATTTTTATACAGCAGGTTCTTTTAGTTATCTATTTTATACATATTAGTGCATATATGTCAATCCCAATCTCCCAATTCATCACACCATCACAATTCCCTCCCACCCCGTTTTCCCCCCTTGGTGTCCATACGTTTGTTCTCTACATCTGTGTCTCTATTTCTGCCTTGCAAACTGGTTCATCTGTACCATTTTTCCAGATTCCATGTATATGCGTTAATATACGATATTTGTTTTTCTCTTTCTGCCTTACTTCACTCTGTATGACAGTCTCTAGGTCCATCCACGTCTGTACAAATGACTCAGTTTCGTTCCTTTTTACAGCTGAGTAATACTCCATTGTATATATGTACCACATCTTCTTTATCCATTCGTCTATCAATGGGCATTTAGGTTGCTTCCATGTCCTGGCTATTGTAAATAGAGCTGCAATGAACATTGGTGTGCATGTATCTTTTTGAGCTATGGTTTTCTCTGGGTATATGCCCAGGGGTGGGATTGCTGGATCATATGGTAATTCTATTTTTAGTTTTTTAAGGAACCTCCATACTGTTCTCCATAGTGGCTGTATCAATTTACATTCCCACCAACAGTGCGAGAGGGTTCCCTTTTCTCCACACCCTCTCCAGCATTTGTCATTTGTACATTTTCTGATGATGCCCATTCTAACTGGTGTGAGGTGATACCTCATTGTAGTTTTGATTTGCATTTCTCTAATAATTAGTGATGTAGAGCAGTTTTTCATGTGCTTCTTGGCCATCTGTTTGTCTTCTTTGGAGAAATGTCTATTTAGGTCTTCTGCCCATTTTTGGATTGGGTTGTTTGTTTTTTTAATATTGAGCTGCATGAGCTGTTTATATATTTTGGAGATTAATCCTTTGTCCGTTGATTTGTTTGCAATTATTTTCTCCCATTCTGAGGGTTGTCTTTTCGTCTTGTTTATAGTTTCCTTTGCTGTGCAAAGGAAAAATCCTAGCTCATTTGCTAGGATTTTCTGGTTTTTTCCTCCCTCTTCTCTTCCTCTTTTCCTTCTGATCTTCCTATTTTTCTCCCTCCCTCCCTTCCTCCCTCCCCTCCTTCCTTCCCTCTTTTTCCTTCTTTCCTTCCTCCCTTTACTGTTTCTGTTTTTCTTTATTTCTTCTTCTCTCTGTTTAAGCATCCATGAAACAGGTTATTCTTCAAAGCTAGGCTGAATTTTGATCTTCATAGATCTTCCTTCTTGTTCCATTTCTTTTTTGGGAATACTACAATTTGAATTAAAAAGAGTTCTTTCAGGTCGATATTTTGCCTACATGAAGCAAAACATCTCTACTTGTTGAAAGCCTTATTTTAAAATTCCAGGTCTACTCTATAACTGGTGATGTACGCCTGAATCTCAGAGGAAAGTTTCAGCCTGGGGGTACCTATTTGGCAGTCATCATCATAGAGACAGTAGTTGGAAGAACCATAAGAATAGGCAAGATACCAAAACATCAGCCCATTTGCCAAGCACCAGTGCCCACTAGTCCTTAGATTCTGGTGGTCAACACTAACTCAGCCAAAGGAATCCAGCACTTATTGGAAAGTGGCTGATTCTAAGCCCTGGGGCAAAAATGAGGTCAGCAACTTGTTGCTGTTGCCAGAAAGCAAGAATATTTTTAAAACATGGGAAGGAATTCTAAAGGGGAAGAGATGTTTAATTAAAGGCTCATGCTGGCCCAGTTGTGAAAATCTTGAGCATTAAAAAACAAAATACTCATAGTAACAGTTTATGGTTAATTGAAATAAATTGAGTTTGCAAAAGGCAATGAGTTAAATTTATTCAAAGAAAAACTGATTCAAAAGGAAAAAAATAATAGGACATTTAATTTATTTTTTCACTTTTTTCTTCTTTTTTTGGCTGTGCCACAGCATGCGGGATCTTAGTTTCCCTAACCAGGGATCAAACCCGTGTCCCCTGCAGTGGAAGCATGGAGTCCTAACCACTGGACCGCCAGGGAAGTCCCTAATAGGACATTTTAACTTAAACAAGTACCCAGTATTTGTGTACACACATGCATGTGTATGTATGAATTTCATTTATTCTATTAATCATTTGGCTGTATATATGTGTAACTAAATTAATTACATCAGTTATATGGTGTTTTAGAATATGCTGAAGCATAAGTAGAGTTATAGGTTTTTTTTAAATAAATTTATTTATTTATATTTATTTATTTTTGGCTGCATTGGGTCTTTGTTGCCGCGCACGGGCTTTCTCTAGTTGTGGCGAGCGGGGACTACTCTTCATTGCGGTGCACGGGCTTCTCATTGTGGTGGCTTCTTTTGTTGTGGAGAACGGGCTCTAGGCGTGCAAGCTTCAGTAGTTGTGGCATGCGGGCTCAGCAGTTGCAGCGTGTGGGTTCAGTAGTTGTGGCACGCGGACTCAGTAGTTGTGGCTCACGGGCTCTAGAGCGCAGGCTTCAGTAGTTGTGGCACATGGGCTTAGTTGCTCCGTGGCATGTGGGATCTTCCTGGACCAGGGCTCGAACCTGTGTCCCTTGCATTGGCAGGCAGATTCTTAACGACTACACCACCAGGGAGGTCCTGGCCATTGTTTTTTAAACTATTTTTCTGCCCCCACTTTCCTTTGGGGACTCTGACTATATGTATATGAGGCTGCAGGGAGGGGGAAGGGGCAATATAGGGGTGGGGGCGTGGGAGGAATAAACTATTTAGTATAAAATAGGCTCAAGGATGTACTGTACAACATGGGGAATATAGTCAATAATTTTGTAATAGCTGTAAATGGAAAGTAACCTTTAATGTGCATAAAAATGAAAACATTTTTTAAAGTTGTTTGAGGTGTATACAGTTAGTTTAATATCTGCGTTTTGAATGCAAAGAACAGGATTCAGGAAGTAAAGAAATACACACAAAGAGCACAGCTTGTAAACAATGGAGGCAGGGTTTGAACCCAGACCATCTGTCTCTGGAACCTGTGTTTTCATTGAATAATGTTCTGTCCTGCCTGGACCAGGATGGAGTGTATCAACCATGATGAAGGATTATTTTCAAGGCAACACCTAATCGTGATCTTTCATAACAGTAAACCTCTTCCTTCAACGTATAACCGCGTCACTGCAAATCTTCTCTCTTTTAAAGGGGACCGCAGTTTCCTTTCCTTGCCTGGAGACAGATGAGCTGGTTTATGCTCAAAAAAACTCATGGCTACGTACATGGCTTAGCAGTGGAGCAGGGGGGGCCGTGACCCAGGGGAGGGAGAGTGGAAAGGAGCGCTTTCAAGTCCCTTCACCAATTACATGGCACTGACTATGTGCTATTCTTAGAACTTTACATGGTTACATTTCACCCTCACAGTGACCCCAGGAAATGGGTTCTCGGACTACCCCCATCTCAAAGATGAGAAGGCTGAGGCTCAGAGAGGTTGATTGTCCAGGATCACACAGCCAATAGCTGGTGAAGGTGGGACTCACCCTTAGGCCGTCTGCTCCAGATTCCCCATTCTCAACCAAGAACTTCCCCTGCCCCCCAAGCAAGTGATGTGAATTAATCATTTAACCCTCCCAAAAACCCTGTGAGGTAGGAACTATTATTATCCACAATGTACAGATGAAGAATCAAAGGTACAAAGAGTGTAACTGATTTCCCGGGGGAAAAATTTCCTGTGCATTCGACCTTACCAATGATAACAACAGAAATAATGATAACCAACATTTACTGAGGGTTTATTATATAACAGACATCATTCTAACCACTTTATCTGTATTAGGTATGTTTGCTTATTAAATAGTTTCAATCACTTCATGATATAGATTCTGTTATTCACTTCAACACATGAGGCCACCCAAGCATGCACATTTGAAGGGGCTGCTGTGGTTCATACAGGTGACTGGGGAAGAAGCGAGATCTCCCCCCAGGGCAGGCTGGCTTTGACCCTCACTCATGACCCCTAAGTTACAGTGTCTCACACATACACACACACAAATACGCACACACATAGGCACACACGTCTATAGAAACATGCACACACTCTACACAAAAGCGTGTACACATTCATATGCACGTGTGCGATGTGCTTAACATACACACATGTCCACATGCACAAACACACACAAATATACCCAAATTCAACACAACATGCACACACGCTCATACACGTATTCAACACACATAGACACACACACACATAATCACATCAAATGTCATATTCAGCTATATTCTTTATATATATAATCTTATTCATATTCTTTCCATGATGGTTTATCACAGGATATTGAATATAGTTCCCTGTCTTATACAGCAGGACCTTGTTGTTTATCCATTTTATATATAATAGTTTGTGTCTTCTAACCCCAAACTCCCAATCCTTCCCTCCCCCAATCCCCTCCCTCTTGGCAACCACAAGTCTGTTCTCTGTGTCTGTGAGTCTGTTTCTCTTTCGTAGATAAGTTCATTTGTGTCATATTTTAGATTCCACATATAAATGGTATCTTATGGTATTTGTCTTTCTCTGTCTGATTTACTTCACTTAGTCAGATAATCTCTAGGTCCATTCATGTTGCTGCAAATGGCATTATTTCAGTTTTTTTGGCTGAGTAGTATTCCATGGTATATATGTACCACTTCTTTCAGCTATATTCTTAATTACTCTACAGTGATTCTCTGTGTTAAAAGTCAAATCATGAATCCCTCCAAACATAAAAGTTTAGGATCTGCACTCTTCAATCCATACACGTCAGATTTAGAAGCTTTAAAATGCTTCTGGAAGGACTTCCCTGGTGGCACAGTGGTTAAGAATCCACCTGCCAATGCAGGGGACGTGGGTTTGAGCCTTGGTCCGGGAAGATCCCACATGCTGTGGAGCAACTAAGCCTGTGCACCACTACTACTGAGCCTGCGCTCTACAGCCCGCGAGCCACAACTACTGAAGCCGTGTGCCACAACTACTGACCCCGTGCTCCGCAACAAGAGAAGCCACCGCAATGAGAAGCCCGTGCACAGCAACGAAAAGTAGCCCCAGCTCACCGCAACTAGAGAAAGCCTGTGCGTAGCAGCAAAGACCCACGTGGACAAAAATAAATTAATTAATTTTTAAAAAAATGCTTCTGTAGCCACTTTTGATCATCCCTCACACAAAGAGAACTCTAAGCCAATAAGAGTGAAAGGCTTTGGACACAGCATCTGTCTGATGTGTATTTGCTGTTTATTCTTGTGTTAAAATGAAGTCCTGCCCTGAGTAGGCTGAGGCAGGGGTGATAAATTGCTGGCATTGGGGGGGTTGTCAGGTTTAGTAAATAAAAATACAGGACTCTCAGTTCAATTTGGGGTTTTTTTGTTGTTTTTTGGGGTTTTTTGTGGGTTTTAAAAAATTTTTTATTGGAGTATATTTGATTTACAATGTTATGTTAGTTTCAGGTGTACAGCAAAGTGCATCAGTTATGCATATAAATATACCCACTCTTTTTTAGATTCTTTCCACATATAGGTCATTACAGAGTATTGAGTAGAGTTCCCTGTGCTTATACAGTAAGCCCTTATTAGTTATCTATTTTATATATAGTAGTGTGTATATGTCCATCCCAATCTTCCAATTTTCCCTCCCCTAACTCTCTCAGTTCAATTTGAATTTCAGAGAAACCACAAATAATTTTTTAAGCCTAAGTATTTCCCAAACGGCAACCTATCCTATATCTTATCTGAGGACTCCATTTTTAGTATCAGTATATCCCAAATTGCATTGTATGTTCTATACTTTATCTGGTAAGCCTGAACCCAGGGAAAGCAGACTGAAATCTCACACAGTGTTAGGTGAGGCTGCCATGTAGTTTTGGAATTTTTGTCAGAAATGGATTTAGTAGGACTTCCCTGGCAGTCCAGTGGTTAGGACTCCATGCTTGCACTGCAAGCGGCGTGTGTTCAATCCCTGGTTGGGGAACTAAGATCCCACATGCTGCCTGGTGTGGCAAAAAAGAAAAAAAAACAGATTTAGTAAACACAGGGGTCTCCTGAGCATATTATTTCAACTTCAGAACCACCTGACTGCTTCCGCTGGTCGCTGTCTGCCTCATTTCTGTTCTGCCGGTTACAGATAACAGACCTGCAGGAACTTATGTCCCCAGGGAAAGTGGGTGTCTGCAGGAGCAGTGGACAAACTCTTTTGTCTTTGCAGAGAATTCATGAGCTAGAAACTCACCCCACTTGAGATTCGTCTTTCCTGAGTAGCAATAGCAAATTATAATACTTTAAACACACAAACCTCAGCCTACAAAATGAGTTCTATTTAAATGGGGCAACTTGCTCATGAAATGAACCACCTTTCAGGATGTGAATTTTTCTTGATAAGATACCTAACGTGTGTGGCAATAATTCCCAGTACTCTGGCTCCACTTGGTTGTGTGGACAGAGCTATTACATTAAGTAAATTGCGTAGAGTTACTTAATAAAGGAGTTTTAATCCATCTGTTTTTCAGGGATTAAATGACTTGATCTAAGTATTTCTTTTTGACAGAGGAGAATCTTTCTCAGCTAAGAATGAGGAAAAAATCACAGGTTGAAAAGGCTGAGTATATATTTAATACCCTCGGGAGCAAACAGAGCAGCCGGTTTTATTCAACTCACTGAACAAATGTGATATTAAGTGGCCTTCACCAAGCTCATCCTGAGATAAAACAAAGTCTGTCTTTTAGTTCCCTATGATGTAATGAAATTCATGCACCGCTGCTTTGTTATAAATTAGAGATTAGTGTCGTTTTTTGGTTCGGTTTCAAATACAAGGTGACAGAGATGAATTAACTTTACAGATGTTCAGAGAAATTGTATTAGGTTCACCCACATAGAACAAAAGGGAGGTAGTTATTAAGGAAAGGGATAAAATTTGAGACAGAAGCTCTCTAAAAGAAGCAATGATCTGCTAGGGTGTAACCTACAAAGAAGCTCCAGAGCCCACTTATGAATTCACACATCCAAGGGGTGCCCCTGCCAGGCTCCGGGTCTGATGATTCTAAGGGTCATTAGCCAGGGCTGGGCTTTACAAGAGCTTTGAGACAATCGAAGGGATCAAAGGATCAGAAACAGGCCGTTTCCTATCTTCTCCTTTTCCTGGCTTCTCAAATTCACATGCATGCAGAGGCCAAACTAGACATTTAAATAAGGACTTCAGGTGAAAACTGTGGGCCTGGGGAAGGTAGGCAACGTTGAAAGTCATACATCCACCTGGCCCCAGCCACTTGCTCCCATGTGGGAATAGCTCTTCCAGTTTCAAGGGACTCTAAAAATCTAGATTTTTAAATTTATTTTTTAAATTAATTTTTACTGGAGTATAGTTGATTTACAATACTGTGTTATTTTCTGCTAGATTTTTAAAAATTTTATTGAAGTTTAGTTGATTTACAATGTTAATTTCTGCTGTACAGCAAAATGACTCAGTTATATGTATATATATTTTTTTCATATTCTTTACCATTATGGCTTATCACAGCGTATTGAATATGGTTCCCCACTCTATACAGTAGGACCTTGTTGTTTATCCACCCTATATATACTAGTTTGCCAATCCCGAACTCCCAGTCCATCCCTCCTCCACCCCCCGCCCCCTTGGCAACCACAAGTCTGTTCTCTATGTCTGTGAGTCTGTTTCTGTTTTGTAGATATGTTCATTTGTGTCATATATTAGATTCCACAGATAGGTGACATCATATGGTATTTGTCTTTCTCTGTCTGACTTTCTTCACTTAGTATGATAATCTCTAGGTCCATCCATGTTGCTGCAAATGGCATTATTTCATTCTTTTTTATGGCTGAGTAATATTCCAGTGTGTGTGTGTGTGTGTGTGTGTGTGTGTGTGTGTGTGTGTGTGTATCTATCTCACATCTTCTTTATCCATTCATCTGCCAATGAATGTTTAGATTGCTTCAATGTATTGGTTATTGTGAATAGTGCTGCTATGAACATTGGGGTGCATGTATATTTCATTATAGTTTTCTCTGGATATATGCCCAGGAGTGGAATTGCTGGACCATATGGCAACTCTATTTTTAGTTTTTTGAGGAACCTCCATACTGTTTTCCATAGTAAAACATTCCCACCAACAGTGTAACAGGGTTCCCTTTTCTCCATACCCTCTCCAGCATTTGTTACTTGTAGACTTTTTAATGATGGCCATTCTGACCAGTGTGAGGTAGTACCTCATTTTAGTTTTGTAAAAATCTAGATTTTTATGTGAAAATTTCCAAGTTTTTAATCTTAAATACTAATCAACTAATGTTTAAAAAAACAAACAAAAAAACCCCACCATCGTGTGGAATAGGAAAATAAGGCTGCAGGTAGATCCAGGCAGTCAACCATTAATTTGTTACCTGTACACAAGCTCATGGAAGAAAGTAATTTTTACATAAGACTTATGAGATGCTGTGCTTGCAGTGTCAGTAGGAGGTGGGGGCATTATAACTTTCCTTGTTCTAGAAAGTTCTACTCTGACACAGCCAATTAGCATCGGGTGCCATAAGTCTTACGCATGAATTCTCCTGCCTGGCCAGACCCAGGCTCTTGGCTGCCTTCCTTGTCTCCTGGAGCTGCCCTGAGTACTTATACACACCTCCATGTTCCTTGTAATATGACTTTGAGCTGGCTTTCTGGATTATCTGGGTCTCCATTGTCCTTGGAAAACAAGACAAAATATTTGTCCTAGACCCAAACCAAGGGTTTATTTATTTGCGGTACATAGGCCTCTCACTGTTGTGGCCTCTCCCGTTGTGGAGCACAGGCTCCGGACACGCAGGCTCGGCGGCCATGGCTCACGGGCCCAGCCACTCCGTGGCATGTGGGATCTTCCCAGACCGGGGCACGAACCCGTGTCCCCTGAATTGGCAGGCGGACTCTCAACCACTGCACCACCAGGGAAGCCCCCAAACCAAGGGTTTTTAAGTGACCTAAACTGAAGGATCTGTCTGGAACCTCTTTTATAAGGGCACTCATCCCATCATGAGGGCTCCACCCTTATGACCTAATCACCTCCCGAAGACCCCATCTCCTAACACCACCACCTTGAGGGTTAGGTTTCAATGTTAGTTTGGGGGGAATTAATTTTCACTTGAGAAAAAAATACACAGAAAGGCACCTATGTAGAAAGATATTACCTGTTTACATTGTCTACCTACATTCCACCTCCGCCTTCAAAACACTGTGTGTTGCTGACCATCTACAGCGAACCACCCCTTGCTAATTACACTGCACCCCGTTCCTTCGGTTTATATACTCTTCTTTCGGAACACCTTTCTCTCCCCACTACCCTCTATCTTAGTCAATTCTAACCCTGCCTGTCTTTTCAGACCATATGTCGCATCTAATATAAAACTTGCCCAGATTCACTAAGTCAGAACTAAGAGTCTCTTTCCCATCTACTCTTTTTGTTTTAATTTAATTTTTCTTTTATATTGGGATACAGTTGATTTACAATGTTGTATTAGTTTCAGCTGTACAGCAAAGCGATTCAGTTATTCATATACATACGTCCATTCTTTTTCAGATTCTTTTCCCATATAGGTTATTACAGAATAATGAGTATAGTTCTCTGTGCTCTACAGTAGGTCCTTGGTGTTTATCTATGTTATATAGCAGTGTGTGTATGTTAATCCCAAACTCCTAATTTATCCCTCCCTCCCCTTTCCCCTTTGGTAACCATAAGTTTGTTTTCAAAGTCTCTGAGTCTGTTTCTGTTTTGTAAATAAGTTCATTTGTATCATATTTTTAGATTCCACATGTGAGTTATATCAGATGGTGTTTGTCTTTCTCTGTCTGACTTACTTCACTTAGTATGATCATCTCCTGGTCCATCCGTGTTGCTGCAAATGGCGTTATTTCATTCTTTTTTATGGCCGAGTAGTATTCCATTGTATATATGCACCATATCTTCTTTATCCATTCATCTGTCGATGGACGTTTATGTTGCTTCCATGTCTTGGCTATTGTAAACAGTGCTGCTATGAACATTGGGGTGCATGTATCTTTTCGAATTATGCTTTTCTCTGGATATATGCCCAGGAATGGGATTGCTGGATCCTATGGTAGTTCTAGTTTTAGTTTTGTAAGGAAACTCCATACTGTTCTCCATAGTGGCTGTGCCAATCTACACTCCCACTAACCGTGTAGGAGGGTTTCCTTTTCTCCACACCTTCTCCAGCATTTACTGTTTGGGTTTATTGACTTTTTGATGGTGGCCGTTCTGACCGTGTGAGGAGGTACCTCAATGTAGTTTTGATTTGTGTTTCTCTGATGATGATTTTCCAGCTACTCTTATTGGATTTGTTCTGAGATGTCATCAAATACCGATCGTTGCAGCGGGGAGGCATTGAATGCCAGCTCTGTGCAGGGCACTGTGCTAGGCACAGGGATATTCGGTCGGGAGGACATAGGTTTTCAGTCCCCCAGAGACCATTGGTCAACTTGAACTTCCTCCCCAGGACCCCAAGCCCCAATGCCTCACCAGCTCGCAGTCTGAGCTCTTTGCTTCTCTGTGCGCCACCTTCCTCTTGCCCTCAGCATCACCTGTCTCCTGGACTTTGGAACTTTCTTACCCAGAGACCCCCCCACTGCCACCGCCATGTTCCTAAGAGACATCGCCTGGACACATAAGACCCCTCTCCAGAGTTTCCTTGTTCTCCTCTCTTTCTGGGTAGCGGCCGCCACACCACAGCCTCTAGACAGTTTCATGAGGTGGGTGACTTCTGTCCACAAACTTGTCAGTGTCCCCCAACTAAGCCCATTGTCTGCTACTGCCACCTTGTGGTCAAATATTTTCCTTGCTCAGCCCAGCCCGGAAATCGCTCAAATTCACCACACCTCCTTAGATTGTCCCCCAGTGTAAATCTATTGCCATCACTACTTAGGAGCTGAGGGACATTCTTCCATCATCCCAGTGTACAGAGTGGATTCTCAATCAGTTCTTGTGTATGAATGAATGGATGGATGAATAAATGAATGGATGGATAGGTGGGCAGGTGGATGGGGAGACGGATGGATGGGTGTTTAGATGGATGGTTGGGTGGACGGATGGATGGGTCTCACTTTACTACTCTGTGATCTCCATGAAGCCTGGATCTGCTGTCCTCACTAGGGTATCCTCCATTGAAAATCCTCCGCCATCATTACCCTGCATCCCTGAGCCAAGGTCCCACTGGCAATTATATACGATCAGTGCTTAATGGATGCTGTGAACTGATCGATAAGAAGAGGAAACCACCTGCATCCAAGTGATCCCTGATTTTTGGTAAAAGAACAGGGATAGAGCTACATTGCTTGAACCACAGCATCAGCCTCAAGCCCTAAACATAGATACCCAGACCCACATGCCTGTCTCTGCCCTGGAGCCTCATGACACAGGAAGCCAGGGCCTCCCAGCCTTAGAATTAAGCCCTTTGATTGATAAAGGGTTTAACTGAAACTCAGAGCAGTCACATGATGTTTCTGAGGTCAGGAGGGGTTAGTCAGCGAGTCAGGGCTAGATCCCCCGGACCAAAGGCTCCACCATGCTGCTTTCTTCCACGTGCCCCAATGTTTCTATCATTTCCTCCGGTTTCTGTATACATCTCGATGTGTGAGCATCATTTGTTCAGCCACCATTGAGGAAGTCTGAAGTCTGTGCTGTGTGCAAGGGATACCCCAGGTGAATGAGGCACCATCCCCAGTGCCTGCTTCAAGCACTAGGCTGCCATTTGAGCATCACTTCGTATATTTATTTACAGCAACTTGCTCATTACTTTCAGATCTGATACGCACAAAATAGAGCACACTGGATGCTGTAAGAAAGCTGCCTTAAAACCAGTATGAAGTCCTTTAGATTTCTTTTTCCTGCTTTTTCCTTGAGAAAAATGAATGTCAATCATCCCAAAATTTATATCCTCAAAAATGAATGCTTGATTTCTAGCATTTGGGGAAAATAAAATAGAATACTCCCCCGCTCTATGCTCCTGACTTGAATTACTGTCTAATTACAGAACGCAGAGTTCTTTTTGACAGTTTGAATGTGTGAAAGCAATCATATCAAATGATATAGCTAGAGTGACCCGTTAAGGCTGGTGAGAAAACGGTCCTGGCCAGGCCTGTTTTCCCATTGCGGAGGGAGGAACTTCGATCAATTAGGTTTTGTATATTTAAGGAGTAGGCATTATCTATGGCCACAAATGAATAGAAGGTGTCATTGTCCGAACGCCCTGGGCAGAGTAAAGATGAAGTTGTCCTGTGTGGTAGGATCTGATGCTATGAATGACTGCCAAGGTCAATACCACGAGGACCACTGCCAGCCGCCAACACAGGTATGAATCAATGAGAACTTGGAAAAGCATTTCAGATGCCCAATCCCTGCTTCGCCCAGCTTCCAGCTGTGGACCTGCTTATACTACAATACATGAGACATTCGTTAAAAATAGATAAGTCCCCATCTGATTCTACCTGGAATCTCCCCCGAAATTACACTGTATTCTCTCGAGGATACGCTTTTGTTTTGTTTTGGGTTTTTTTGCGGTATGCGGGCGTCTGACTGTTGTGGCCTCTCCCGTTGCGGAGCACAGGCTCCGGACGCGCAGGCTCAGCGGCCATGGCTCACGGGCCTAGCTGCTCCGCGGCATGTGGGATCCTCCCGGACCGGGGCACGAACCCGCGTCCCCTGCATCAGCAGGCGGACTCTCAGCCACTGCGCCACCAGGGAAGCCCAAGGACACGCTTTTGATCTAGCGGAGTTATGTCCTTTTTTGGCTAATGCATTTTTTGGCTGTGACCCATGGAGTTAATGTGGGTGAAGTCCATTTTCCTCTCCGTGGGCATTTCAACGTGGTGGCCAGAGAGGTAATTATTTCTCCCTTCAAGTTGAATTAACAATTTTAAGAAGATGTCACTTTTGTCTTTGCAGGAGGAAAACCAGCTTCCTCATTATCCTTGAACCCTGGGACCCTTTCCCATGGTGTCTGTGTTAGATTTCTTTATTTAAAACTCCCCTACTGCATTAACACAAGAGAACCATCTGGATGGATACATTCCGAGAGGGGCTTTGGCAGGAAACAAGGACTTAAGAGCTCTACCATATAGAGGAATATGCAACAGAAGTTATATAGTCAATGCAAGAGTCATACAATAACCAGGTTTCCTTTTTTTAGAAACTTTCAGAATTCAATTTAATGTGATCAGTGATTTGGGATACAGGAAGGGAGGAGAATGAACTCATAGAGGCTTTTGCCTCATTTTACCTGGTAATTTAAGTATAAACTTTACTTCGAAGTTTATCCAGAGGAATTTCCATACCTGCTATTTTATCTTCAGCCACCAAACAGCATGCGCACCAGAAACATCCCAGGTGGGACAAATTCCCAGTCACTGGAGTGGGGAATCAGGGGGAAGAAAGAAAGTAACAGGCAGAATTCACAGGAGACACTCTTCTCCTGCAGGACCCCAGAAAGTTAGACAGGTGCTGTGAGCATCCATGTATTTCAAAGGAAAATAGGTAGGCAAGCTTCAGAGGTTCCCAGGACATTCAGATCCCCTCCCCCCAGATCTGCTCTTTAAGGGGAAACACCCATGTACCTTCTGGCAACACAGCACCTGTCACAGTAGATCAGGCATGTGCTGGTGAAAATGTCCTAGTGACTTCCTTTTGGGGCCATATGGCACCTGCGACTGAGTGGCCTTTTCCTGACACTGGAGGTGAATTTGCCAACAATCCAGGTTTTCTATGCTTTATTTTCTTTCCCTAAGTTTCGTTCGAGTGATACCCCAAGATCCAGAGAACCATGGGACTCGGCCTCATCATGATACAATCCACAGGGAAAGGAGAGTTGGGCTTAGTCCCATTTATCAGTTGTGCTGTAAAGACAAACAAGCATGTTGGTACCCGGTGTGGAAGTGTGTGTTCCCCAGTAATTACCTCTGAGAAAAGCCCCTGGTACTATGAGGCAATGTCCCAATGATATTATTTTCAACAATGAGGTACGCTCTGGGGAAGACGCTTCATCCTGAATCAAGCTTGGCTGGTGCTGGATTTGGACATTCATGAGGTCAACTGAACCAAACGGTAAAAGAGAGAGAGGCAAGTCATTCAATAGAGGCTTTGCTATCGTCCTTGGTGTCTCACCCTCACAATTGCCGGCCTTGGGGATTTTCTATGAACTTGCAATTTCAATAGGCCCTGAAAATTCTGTCCAGTTGAGACAGGCTGGGACCTGGGACCCTTTGCGACAGTGCTTGCACCTGGACACACCTCTCCTTGAGCGACAAGATACAAAGTCCCGGGCTTCCCTGGTGGCGCAGTGGTTGAGAGTCCGCCTGCCGATGCGGGGGACACGGGTGCGAGCTCCGGTCCGGGAAGCTCCCACATGCCGCGGAGCGGCTGGGCCCGTGAGCCATGGCCGCTGAGCCTGCGCGTCCGGAGCCTGTGCTCCGCAACGGGAGAGGCCACGGCAGTGAGAGGCCCGCGTACCGCAAAAAAAAAAAAAAAAGACGGTATAGCGGACTAAAACAACTGCGTGTGTGCCGTTGGGGCAAACTCTGGACCCAAAAGACACAAAGAGACCAAGAAACCCAACTGCCACTTTTGAAGAGCCTGGAGCAAAAACAGAAGGTCAGGAGCGAGAACAAGGTGTCAGGAGCAAATGCAGGGCACTGCGCATGCCCCCCCACACCACACCACCAGGGGGGTGGGCAGACCACCTAAGCCACGCCTCTGACCAGACCCCTGGTCACACCCCTCCCCTCACCCCATATAGGGAACCAGCTCGCCCCCCACCCAGGGAGGGAGGAAGCAGGGGAAGCTGGCGGGAAGCTGTTGTTTGTTCTCACTCCCCTCTGCCGCAGCAGGGGCCCCAATAAAGCCTCGCCTGAATTTCTTACCTGGCCTCTAGTCAATTTCTATCGATTGGGGAAAGCCAAGAACCCCGGTCGGTATCACAGTGATTGGTTCCCTTGCAGTTATGCACCTCCAGGCACAAAGAAACAAGGATGACTGCCCTAAAGGAATGTTAGCGGCACCGTGGCCGTGATCCCAGTGCATCACGGGCTGCTATTTCTCCAATGACTTAGATATGAAAGTGAGACCCTTAAAAACTGAGCTGGATGAGGGCAAGGGTGATGATGAAGACATTATTAATGTCAAAGACGTTTATGAAGAATGCTAGTTGAATTCATGAAATGTGCACATATAGATGAATATATTATTTTACATATGGCTTTAGATACACAGGTAGACCTAAGTAAACTATTAAAAGGTATATCTATCTATATCTCAAAAAACGTGTATAATTAAATTGGCAATGAAAACCTTTTAGAAGATCCTCTCAGTGGACAACTGTAGCTGATCACCTTAGGTTTGTGGTGAGAGCGGGGATTTTGTTGTAATCTGTGGCGCTCATTGGAAATGTGTCAGATATTTGAATGATTCGTGGCATGTCAGGTGTGAAGGGACAGGTGAAGTCAGGGTAGCATGGTCTGGGTCAAAGGTTGCAAGTGTGACCTAGGCACTGGATTTGGCTCTCAGAAATGACCCCTTTGTTCTTGTCAGTGTTCTAACATGTTTGAAGATTTTACGTTAAATATAGGATAGCTGCATTTCAGTAAAATAACTGAAAATGTAATGACTGAGTCCACATACCCACATAGGAGTGATTAGCGGGAAGGGAGGAAGCAGACACTGCCTGCTTTAGGTGCCACAGTCCCCATCTCTCCCTATTGCCTCCCAGGGGGTCATGTCCCCCATAGAGACTACATGCCCCTGGTTCCTGTGGGCATTTGTTTGTTTGTTTGTTTTTATCAGGGTAGAGTTGATTTACAATGTTGTGTTAGTTTCAGGTGTACAGCAAAGTGATTCAGTTATACATATACATATATTCATTCTTTTTTAGATTCTTTTTCCATATAGGTTATCACAGAATATTGAGTAGTTCCCTGTGCTATATATACTGTAGGTCCTTGTTGGTTATCTATCTTATATATAGTAGTGTGTGTATGTTCAGCCCAAGCTCCTGGTTTATCCCTCCCCTGCCCGGCACCCACGCTTCCCCTTTGGTAACCATAAGTTTGTTTTCGATATCTGTTAAGTCTGTTTCTGTTTTGTGAATAAGTTCATTTGTATCATTTTTTTGTTTTTGTTTGTTTTTGGGTTTTTTTGCGTTATGCAGGCCTCTCACTGTTGTGGCCTCTCCCGTTGCGGAGCACAGGCTCCGGACGTGCAGGCTCAGTGGCCACGGCTCATGGGCCCAGCCGCTCCGCGGCATGTGGGATCTTCCCGGACCAGGGCACGAACCCATGTCCCCTGCATCGGCAGGCGGACTCCCAACCACTGCGCCACCAGGGAAGCCCCATTTGTATCATTTTTTAAATTAGATTCCACATATGAGTGATATCTTATGATATTTGTCTTTGTCTGACTTACTTCACTTAGTATGATCATCTCTAGGTCCGTCCATGTCGCTGCAAATGGCATTATTTCATTCTTTTTTATGGCTGAATAATATTCCATTGTATATATGTACCACACCTTCTTTATCCATTCATCTGTTGATGGACATTTAGGTTGTTTCCATGTCTTCGCTATTGTAAACATTGGGGTGCATGTATATTTTCGAATTATGGTTTTCTCCAGATATATGCCCGGGAATGGGATTGCTGGGTCATATGGTAACTCTGTTGTTAGTTTTATGAGGAACCTCCATGCTGTTCTCCATAGTGGCTCCTGTGGGCATTTGGACTGGAGACTCCAGGTCTCATCATACTTTCTATTCAATCCCAAAAAAGACTGAGTTCTTCAGGATCTATGGGCTTCTAGGCCCAGTTAAGAAACTTGACCCTGTAAACAGAAATCATCTAATTAGAGACTCAGATGCATGTTTACACTCATCGGTTTGTGAAATTTTCTTTTAAAATAAATTAATTTTTTTATTGCTTAAAAAAATGTCCTGTACGCAGGGTATAGGGTTGAGTTGACCATACTACTTGATTTGTACTCTTTCTTTTTTACTTTAATTCTTTAATTCCATTCATTTTTTAGTCAAAGTCACCACCCTAGCATGTTTGATATTTGTCTAGAAAAACTCACATATCCTTGTAATATACGTTGTGATATTTTGAAAATAGGCATTTTTCATCTACATATATGTCACCATGCCCTAACTCTCTGTTTCTAGAACTACCCTCTCAACCCTGTTTATGACCTATCCATGCTGTTTGTAATTTATTCTAAAATCTTCAAGCTGCTCATATATAGTTGAACACAAACTGGTAAGTATCTGAAAAACCATCTTTGCCGACTATTTCCTGAATCCTGAATAAATGAGAGTTATTGTTGAATTGCAAGCCTAGGTTAGGACTGACCCCCTCACTTTGTATCTGTTCCAAATTCAGTCTTCTTTGGGGGCTCGGATCAGCTCAGAGTTACTCTCTCTTCTCCCTAATCCTGATGGATCCTTTTGAAAATTGATATATAGTTGATTTACAATATTGCCTTAGTTTCAGGTGTATAGCAAAGTGATTCAGTTATATATATTTTTTCAGATTATTTTCCATTATATGTTATTACAAGATACTGAATATTATTCTGTGTGTTATATAGTAAATCCTTCTTGCTTATCTGTTTTATTAAAAAAAATTTTTTTTAATTTATTTATTTTCTTCGGCTGCATTGGGTCTTCATTGCTGTGCGCGGGCTTTCTCTAGTTGCAGTGAGCAGAGGCTGCTCTTCGTTGCGGTGCGCAGACTTCTTACTGCAGTGTCTTCTCTTGTTGCAGAACATGGGCTCTAGGTGCACAGGCTTCAGTAGTTGCAACATGCAGGCTCAGTAGTTGTGGCACGTGGGTCCTATAGTACGCGGGCTTCAGTAGTTGCGGTGCATGGGCTCAGTTGTTGTGGCTCATGGGCTCTAGAGAGCAGGCTCAGTAGTTGTGGTGCACAGGCTTAGCTGCTCCTCGGCATGTGCGATCTTCCCGAACCAGGGATCAAACCTGTATCCCCTGCATTGGCAGGTGGATTCTTAACCACTGCGCCACCAGGGAAGTCCTGCTTATCTATTTTATATATAGTAGTGTGTATCTCTTAATCCCTTACTCCTAATTTTTCCCTCCCCGCCCTTTCCCCTTTGGTAACCATAAGTTTGTTTTCTGGTTTTCTGTGTCTATGAGTCTCTGCTTTGTAAACAGATTCATTTGTATTATTTTTTAGATTCCACATATCAGTGATATCATGTACTATTTGTCTTTCTCTGTCTGACTTGCTTCACTTAGTATGATAATCTCTAGGTCCACCCATGTTGCTGCAAATGGCATTATTTTATTCTTTTTTATGGCTGAGTAATATTCATTGTGTGTGTGTGTGTATCCATCCATATATATATATATTCCATTGTGTATGTACTTATACCACACCTTCTTTATCCATTCATCTGTTGGTGGGCCCTTAGGTTCCTTCCATATCTTGGCTATTGTAAATGGTGCTGCTGTGAACTTTGGGGTGCATGTGTCTTTTTGAATTAGAGCTTTCGTCTTTTCTGGATCTATGCCCAGGAGTGGGATTGCTGGATCATATGGTAACGTTATCTTTAGTTTTTTAAGGAAACTTCATACTGTTTTCCATAGTGACTGCAGCAATTTACCTTTATCTGAAGTATCCTTTTCATTCAAACATCTCACTTCCTGATTTTAAATACTCAGAACGTAAGTCATCTCACCAAAACAGAGTTTTGGTCCATTGTGTTGTCTATTACCAGGAATGCTATTCCTTTCCTCTTGACACAAACATCCTTCAAGACCTGATTCAGACATCACTGCCCCCAGATACCCAGGTCATTCCCATGTCTTGTGGGCAAGGCTCCCACCCCAGAGAATCTGTGGCCTTACACCTGCATCTCATCCCCCTCCTGACCTGCGTCTACCTTGGACAGCAGCTGTTTCTATGTGCACTGTGTCCTTCTCCTAGAACAAAAGAAATTCCAGGGCAGGGGCTGTGTCTTAGTTTATCTCTGACCCCCTTTGCCTATCAAGGGCTTGCCTGAAAATGCTCAGGGAAATTTTGCTAAAAATAAACATCATACCTTTTAGATGAGAACCACAGGGCACTTTGCAGTCCTCCCTCCCTCCCTCATGTTCACATGTGACGACTTCAAAATGATGATGTGTTTTGTGTGATATAAACACACACACGGAAACACATGTATGTGAGCTTTCATATCTGCCATGGCAGGTGTATCAGGTATGTTTGATCACTCGAACAAAGCTTGCAAGTTGGAATTGGAGGTTAAATCAAAGTTGTGAGACATTTCTTCTTTCCATAATAGGATTACAAAGAAAGATAACATGTAGAGTAAAGCATGAGAATAGCTATAGGACTGAACCCTAGGTCCTCAAAGCTGTTTGCCTAACAATGAAAGCCACTATTTTATCTGCGGCTAAGAATACAAAAGTAGGACAGGCTATAGGAGGTAAATTTTAAATCATCTGAAGCTGAATGTCAAGGGAAGACATTTTTGAGGTTCTTTTGAACTGGGATAATGTATGTTTCTTCCATGGCCTTTTAATAAAGAGAGAGCTGGCCACCTGCCTTTTTAATACTCCCTGATATCATGCTTTCCACAAACGTTACCATTTAAACCAATTACAAGCCGTTGAAATTGTTTTATTTCAGAATATGGATGTGAGTTATAGTGGTTTCTTATGTATATGATGTCTTTACTAAAATAAGACAGTTTTTAAATTGTGTCATTCACTAACTTTTCACCCTGCTGGAGGAAAAGTAAAGTCCTATTCTACTTAGGAAAGAGAGCCTTTTGGAGTTCTCGTTTGGGAACTCTTTATTGGAAATTTTACATGTAAAATAAAATGTTTCTTAGAGAAAGTGGGGAGGGGGCAAGACTGGCAATTACACGCAATGTCTTCACTCCTCACAACTCCGTGGGAGTTCATTATATTAGACCCATTTTACAGAGCAGGAAACTGACCACGAGCCTAGCCATCATCTTCCAGAAAGAGCCTCCGGCACCTGCTGACCTGCCTTGTGTGGCCTGGGTGCCCTTAGGCCTGGTCACAGCCGCTTGGGTCTCCCCTCACCCCAGGGATCCTCAGGACCCTCTCCTGTGCTGAAACCCCCGTTTCCTGCGTGTTTCTCTTTCTTGCTTTACTCCCTTGTTTGGGCGGAAACCTTAGTCCAGTAGCTTCCTAACAAGAGTGCAGGACTGATCATTTGTGAGATCATTCTTGAACCACATCTATGTGACACTCTCCGAGGTACCTAGAATAGCCAAATTCATAGAGTCAGAAAGTACATTGGTGGATGCCAGGGGGGCAGGGGCTGGGGGGGAGGGGGAATGGGGAGTTAGTGTTTAACGGGGACAGAGTTTCAGTTCAGGAATGTGAAAAATCTGGGAGACGGATGATGGTGAGAGTTGCATGACAATGTGAATGTACTTAGTGCCACTGAAATGTACAGTTAAATATGGTTAAAATAGTATGTTTTATATCATGTGACTTTGACCACAATTAAAGAGCATTTTTTTAAATAAAAAAAAAAAACCAGAACCTAATAATTCACTCTCATTTCAGTGTCCACATGAGTGCTGGCAGCGTGCAAGTATTCTCAGGGACACAGCATGTAGATTTTATTGCAGCTTTGCTCAAAGGAGGGACCTTGAGTAAGTGAGGCTGCAGCCGCAATGATCTGCACCATTCTTTCAACATGAACGAAGCCCTGTGGAGTGACCTGGGTGGCGAGAGTGACAGGAAGTGTCCACGTGGAGACAGACAGTGAGAGTCAGTGTATACAGGTGAGGATGGGCAGGCTTTCCAGCACTTCACACCAAACACATTTGAGGACGAATCCGAGATGCAGGGTTTTCCCCTGGGCCTTAGGAAGCTGGTTCAGCACAAGGAAAATTGTACGCAGTCTGGGGAAATAAATTAAATATGCAAAGCTACTAAATACAATACCATTTATATAGAAGATAAAAAGGCACGTAATTTGATGAAGCGAAACATCAATGCCTTCCTTCTGCTTCCCCATTGCCACTTCTTTCTTCCCACCAGAGTGGATCATTTTTATTGTGACAGCCGTAGTTTATGGAAAGAAAAAATAATCTGTATTTATAATGGGAAATTGTTTGCATATATCATCTCCACTCTTCCCTGTACTGTTCACCCTTAACAGAAGTTAATTCTAACAGCTGTGCGTGAATCTCTTTAAGATAATCTGATATGTATGCACTTTTTTGGCTAATGGAGAAGTCTCTTCCAAAGAGAGAGCTCAGACTATTAGATAAATATTTTATTCTAATGCTGATCTGTCTTCTATATAAATGTCATCTTTTCCCCCCACTGCTGCCCCCCAATAAAGCAAGAGAATGTTTTCCTGCAAAAGAATTGAGAAGGGCTGCCTATTTTTGGTCCAGGGTAATGGAATATATTTATCGATGCAGAATCAATTATGTGAATCAGGAGTTCAACTGTGGAGGGTCTCATGGCTCTTACTAATCTTATAAAGATGAAGCATGCTGGGAGTCTAAATAAATGAGACACATCTAGTCCTTTAAAGCACATTCAATCCATAATTTTAACCCAGTGTTCCTGCATTTTTCAGGGTCAATAGCAAAGTGCTATTCCTCCCATCTATTTGGTCTTTAGCCATCTCGTCTTCGTGGATCAGAATCTCATCAGGGAAAAGGAACTAAAGGATAAATCATCATAATTATAAATACTCTCTGCTTGCAGCAAAATATCTAACCTGATCCAACTTCTCCCTCATCCATTGTTCTGAGGGACCAGGAGAAACACAATGCCAATTCCGTAGACAAGAGAATGCCTGCCCGCTAGGGCTCCAGAAAGAGAGTGGCTCATGCTATTTGAGATTTGATGTGAGACTTCTTTCCTCTCACGTACATTCTGAGAAAATAATACTCACCATAATGATATTCCCAGTAACTAATGCAAATTCATCAGTGTTTACGGAGTAGTCGCAAGATACAGAGCACTGAATAAATTACACAGTGTGGTCCAAGATTTTTCACTTAAAATTGGACACCTGCAATACAATTTTTGAAAGTTTTTAAAATTAAACTGTAACTGATCTTCAAAGTACACAAATCAGAAGAGAATAGCTTGATGAATTATTACACAGGGAACACAGATGTACAACCTTCGCCTGGGTCAATAAATAAAACATTAGAAATGTCTCCAAGTTCCCTGTGGTTTGCCTTCCTGGTCCTTTTACCCACAATCACTGCCCCAGGTCCCACATCCCAACACCCTAGGTCAATTCTATCTGTTCTGAACTTTTCATAGATGGAATCATCACAGTATATGTTCTTTTACTGCCTGGCTTCTTTCATTCCGAATTCACTCGGTAAGAGCCGTCTCTCTTCGGAGTATATCAGTGGTGTGTTCATTTTCACTTTGTACATGATGTATTTATACTCAGCACCTTTTATCTTTGGTATATTTGAAATATACCAAAATGTATTTTAACCCATTATACTGAGCATTTGGGTTTGTCTGATTTGGGGATATTTTAATCATCCTGCTAATAACATTCTTTTTTTTTTTTTTTTTTGTGGTACGTGGGCCTCTCACTGTTGTGGCCTCTCCCGTCGCGGAGCACAGGCTCCGGACGCGCAGGCTCAGCGGCCATGGCTCACGGGCCCAGCCGCTCCGCGGCACGTGGGATCTTCCCGGACCGGGGCACGAACCCGTGTCCCCTGCATCGGCAGGCAGACTCTCAACCACTGCGCCACCAGGGAAGCCCCTAATAGCATTCTTGTACATGTGTTTTGGTGCACATGTGAAATTGCTGGGTTAGAGGTTATAAATATGTTTCATTTAGATATAACACCAAATGGTTTCCTACAATGCTTGGACTAGGTTTGATTTCCACCAGTAGAATATGAGAAAACCCGTTACTCAGAATCCTCACCAATACTGAATATTTGTCTGGCTTTCAAATCTTCAGCTATGTTGATAGGTTTTAACTCGTATGTCATGACAAATGAGGTTGAAAACATTTTGATATATTTTTTGATTGTGGATATCAACCACCCACTCCCCAATATTTAAAAGTGCCTTTTCAAATAACAACAAAAAATAAAAAAGAAACAAAAACAAACAAAAAGAAAAAAATGAAACAAAAACAAAAGTGCCTTTTTAAGAATTCTGCCATTTTTCTCATGGGTTTTAAATGTCTTTTGCTTATTGATTTGTATAAATCTCATATGCCTCAGATATGAGCCTTTGGTTGATTTTATATGTGCAAATATTTTCTCTCACTCTGTGGTTTAACTTTCCACGTTCTGAATGTGGTCTTTTAATAAGTAGAAGTTCCCAGTTTTCATGTCGTCTAAATCATCAATGCTTGTGTGCATTGCTTATTATGTCTGGCTTAAGAAATCTTTGCTTATACAAACAGCAGGTTTTCTTATAGAAATCCTGTGTCTTACCTTTTGCCTACAGCTCTTCAATTCACATGAAACTGATTTTTGTATGTGGTGTGAGGTAATGATCATGATTTTTTTTCTAGATGCTATCTGAAGAACCCAACATCATTTACTGAAAAGAGTCCCTTTTCCCACCACACTGCAGGGTCACCTTTGCCACCAGTCAAGGGTCCCTAAAGGTGCAGATCTGTTTCCAGGAGCTCTGTTCTGTTTCATTGGTCTGTTTATCTTTCCCTGCACCAATACTGTTCTGTTGCAATAACTAAAGCATTTTATTAAATCTGATAGAGTAGTTTCTCCAAAGTCACCTGTTTTCTTAAAGATTTTCTTGCCTATTCCAGGTCCCTTGTAGTTTCACATAATTTTCTTTTAATTTAAAAAATTTTTATTTATTTATTTGGTTGCACCAGCTCCTTAGTTGCAGCAGGTGAGCTCTTCAGTTGCAGTATGTGAACTCTTGATTGCAGCATGCATGTGGGATCTAGTTCCCTGACCAGGGATCGAACCTGGGCCCCTTGCACTGGGAGCGCAGAGTCTTATCCACTGTGCCACCAGGGAAGTCCCCTCACATAAATTTTAGGATCAGCTTGTTAAATACCCTCTGGGATTTTGATTGACATTATATATAACTGCATTAACGTGTTTGCAATATTAAGACTTCAATCCATGGACCATGGTATATCCCATTGGACATCCCTTCTTTAATTTATCTGAATGATGCTTTATAGCTTCCATCGTAGAAGTCTTGAATATCTTTCATTAGATTTAGTCTTCATTATCTTCTCTCTTTATTCTATTTTAAATGGAAACATTTAATTTCATTTTCTAAGTGTCTGTTACTGTGATACAAAAACATGATTGATTTTTTTATATTGATTTGGTATGCAAGTTACCTGACTAAATTTACTTATTGATTTTCTTTATTTTTGGCTGTGTTGGGTCTTCATTGCTGCCCACGGGCTTTCTCTAGTTGTGGTGAGCAGGGACTACTCTTCATTGCAGTGTGTGGGCTTCTCACTTTGGTGGCTTCTCTTGTTGTGGAGCACAGGCTCTAGGCATGCGGGCTTCAGTAGATGTGGCTCGCAGGCTCTAGAGCACAGGCTCAGTAGCTGTGGCGCATGGGCTTAATTTCTCCGCGGCATGTGGGATCTTCCCGGACCAGGGCTCGAACCTGTGTCCCCTGCACTGGCAGGTGGATTCTTGACCACTGCGCCACAAGGGAAGCCCCTACTTATTGATTTTTTTAAATCTCTATATTCTTTTAGCTATTCTGCATATACAATCATGTCATCTGCAAATAATAACAGTTTCATTTCTTCATTCAATCCTTAAATATATTTTTTTCTTTTTATTTATTCATTAGATTGGCTAGGACTTCTGCACAATGGTTAATACAAGTGGTCACACTGGGCACCTTTGTCTCATTTTTCAGACACAGAAAGATAGCTTTCAATATTTTGCCATTAGTTATGACTTGCTGTAGGTTATATTTTGTGGATATTCTATCACAGGTCAGTATACTTTCCTCCTATTTATGGTTTTACATGTTTCCTTTTTACATCATGGACATGCAGAAATTTGTCAGATTTTTTCTCCATCTATTAAGATAATTATAAAACCCTCTCTCTCTCTCTCTCTCTCTCTCTCTCTCTCTTTATTTTTATTTTTCCTTTTTGGCCGTACTGCATGGCATATGGGATCTTAGTTCCCTGACCAGGGATTGAACCCATGCCCCCTGCAGGGGAAGCTGGGAGTCTTAACCACTGGACCACCAGGGAAGACCCCCAAATTTTTCTCTTTTATTTGCTGATAATTTTCTGTCCTTTTTCCCATTCAATATTTTAGAAAATATTTTACTAATATTATAAACTAGCCATAAATATATTTTTTAATATCTTCACACTGAAATATTTTTAATGAAAATATGAAATTGTCCCTTTTCTCACAATTCCACCCCCAGAGGTTTTCATTCTTTATCTTCTGGTGCAGAATCTTCCCAACCTTTCCCTATAGGGGTCCAATTTTAAAGGGAATTATTAAACATATGATCTACTTTCTTCTTAGCATAGTTCTCCTGGAGGATATTACTGTAGCTAAATCTATATTTGATCCCCTGATAGAGAAAAATATATTTTTAGTTTGTGATTTTTCTAGATTTAGTAAAGACCGTTATATAAAAAGTTATATAACTATCTGGCAAAAAACCAAATGAGCTCTTGAACAAACTCATCAATCGGTTAAGTTAATACCAGTCAGCTGAATCTGGTAAATTGATATTTTTAGCCTCCAAACTGAAATGCTTTAATAGATTGTTTTAAAACCACAGACATATTCATTGGATCAGCTAGAAATTTAATGCAGCATAGAGGAAATAGCATGGGCTCTGGAATCTTTCATTTATCCATCTTTCCAACTGGTGTTGGGCCACACACCACGTGTCAGGCATCTGGGTTGCTGGGGAGAGAGGGGTGAACAGGACAGGCACCCACCTTCACAGAGGGGAAGACAAAAATGAACCTCAGCAGTGCCAAGTATTGTTAGACTGACCTGGGAGCACACGGCACACACATTTGGGAGGGAAAATGGCCTTAGACTAATGGAATCTGGAAACATAGTGGGGCTAGATCCCAGAGGCTCACATTAAATCTGGATTTTGTCCTAACAGCAGTGAAGTCATGCAGCCCATCTTACACAGGGCAATGGTGCAGTCACGTTCCAGTTTGAAATGGACCGAGAGTCCCTTCCCGTTCTCTGGGGCCATTGTAATAGGCCAGGTGACAAACAATGGAGCCTGGATTAACGTTAGGGCCGTGAGCATGGTGATGAGAGAAACACGGCTAGGAGGTGGAATTGACTAGACTTCATGATCAGGTAGAGAAGCGAGGAGAGAGAGAGAAGATCAAAGACGACATCCACATCGTTCCCATGAACAGCTGGGTGTGTGCGAGATCCGGGAGCGGCCTTATGGGGTCAGCAAAACCTGCTTGGATAGGGCCTTCCATCGCGGGGGCAGGGCGGTGAGCTCAATGTGAACCCTTCCCACCACCCAGGGCCATCATCATAACCATAACTAGTCTCAGAAAACGAGCCCTATCCACCTGCTATTTCCTTAAATGCTTAACCAAAGCGAACTCAAGTATTCCTGACCATGATCCCATAGGATAGGAACAATTTCCTGCCATTTTACAGATAAGATTGCTGAAGCACACAGCAATTGTGGGATGACCCAAGGGTGCCCGGTTAGCCTCTCTGCTAAGCTGAGCTTAGAAAGCTCACAGCAGGTTATATACCTTCCCTGGGCTCCAACCCCTCTGCTGGAAGGGAGGGTCGGACCCATCATGGAAGATGTGAGGATAAAGGGAATCTAATAGTAACACTGGCCTGAGACCATGGCTGTGAACATTAGATGAATCCACGCCCAGAACAGGGTGGGCGCCCAGGGAAGGAAGCCTCATCGTCGTGCACTTCACCTTGGAGTGACCATACCCAGCACCCGCAGAACATTACAGAGGCTCCTGCCAATGGTAGGTCCCGTGGGAATACTGTGGAGCTCCCACACCTGCCAAGGGACACTAAGGATGTGCCTTTGCACCTCTGGGCCTCAGCTTTGCCACCTGAGGTCGCAGCATTCCTCCTGCTTAGCGCGGCCGGGGAATTTAAGTAGGTTCCCGACCTAACACTTGGAGCCTGGAGTAGGGGCTCAGTGGCTGTCAGTCACTGTGGACTACCCTGGGCCAGCAGGGACAGGTGAAACACGCAGAAATGTAGGACCAGGCCTTGCAGCCACCCTCAGATAAGCGGGGACAGGGAGTTAACAGCTGTCCTAATAGTTCTTCTTTAGTTCGAAAAGCCACTGGTTACTTCTGCCCTTTCTTTGCCTGAAACTGCATGCAGGTCAGGTGTGATCAAGAACTTGTCTTTAGCTGCCCAGAGACCTTTCAGCTCCAAATGAAGTAGGCTAGGGGGGTAAAGGATTAATTCACAGTAATTAGTTACAGACAGATTTTTTTGTTAAAGGAGGGCACAATTTAAGGTTGAGGAAACATATGGAGTGACATCACACTTAGTTTCTGGAACTTTTACATAATATGAACCACCTTCCAGGGTCAGGACAAGGGTGAGGCACCCAGGACTCAAAACTTAAGGAAGGGGCTTCCCTGGTGGCGCAGTGGTTGAGAGTCCACCTGCTGATGCAGGGGACACGGGTTCGTGCCCCGGTCCAGGAAGATCCCACATGCCGCGGAGCGGCTGGGCCCGTGAGCCATGGCCGCTGAGCCTGCGCGTCCGGAGCCTGTGCTCCGCAACGGGAGAGGCCACAACGGTGAGAGGCCCGCGTACCGCAAAAAAAAAAAAAAAACTTAAGGAGGCACCCAGTGTTCAGTCGCCTGCCTGTACCTGCCTAGCCTGAAAGCAAGTGACTCCTTAAATTTTGCACCCTGGGGTGTGGAGAAAAGGGAACCTCTTACACTGTTGGTGGGAATGTACATTGATACAGCCACTATGGAGAACAGTATGGAGGTTACTTTAAAAACTAAAAATAGAACTACCTTAGGACCCAGGAATCTCACTCCTGGGCCTATACCCTGAGAAAACCATAATTAAAAAGATACATGTGGCCCAATATTCATTGCAGCACTATTTACAATAGCCAGGACATGGAAGCAACCTAAATGCCCATCAAAAGAATGGCCAAAGAAGAGGTAGTACATATATTCAATGGAATATTGCTCAGCCATAAAAAGGAACGAAATGGTGCCATTTGCAGAGATGTGGATGGACCTAGAGACTGTCATACAGAGTGGAGTAAGGCAGAAGGAGAAAAACAAATACCGTATAATATCGCTTATATGTGGAATCTAGAAAAATGATACAGATGAACTTCTTTGCAAAGCAGAACTAGAGACACAGACGTACAGAATGGACGTATGGATACTGGGTGGGGGGGGCGGGGGAGGGGATGGGTGGGATGAATTGGGAGAATGGGATTGACATATATACACTACTATGCATAAAACAGATAACTAATGAGAACCTACTGTAGAGCACAGGGAGCTCTACTCAGTGCTCTGTGGGGACCTAAATGGGAAGGAAATCCAAAAGAGAGGGGATATATGTATACGTAGAGCTGATTCACTTTGCTGTACAGCAGAAACTAATACCACACTGTAAAGCAACTGTACTCCAATAAAAATTAATTAAAGACAAACAAAACAGAAGAAAAAAATCGCACCCTGAGGACTTGCTTGCTGGCCCTAGTCTGACCCCGGCCACCGTCATTGAGTTAAACTTGTCATGTGATTGGTCTCAGCAAATTGCTCAAGCTTCATTGCTGCCAAGAGGAGAAATAAAAAGTCTTACCTCACCCCCTTGTCTCGGACCAAGACCGAAGGCCTGATTCTCTCTACCTGCTACTATCTCCATGATGCTATCCACAGATTTTCTTAGATCCCCCCCAAGTGATTTCCTCACACTGATCTTAGTAATAGCTGCTGACGTGCGCGCCATAAAATTGCAGAGCGGATCCCAAGCTGTAACAAGGTCCTATTCTTCTTTGCCTGGTGGAAGGGCTTGAACGATGAAACCAGCTGAGATCTTTGGATTCGCAGGGTTTCCTTGTGGAGAGGACCCTTTTCCTGCGAGACACTTCTCATTGGAGACCACATCGCTTGCAGCTGGGTGACAACTTGAAACTGATTCCGCCAGGGTCAGAGTCACCTTGATATGTGTATACTTAGACATGGCGTCACCATGCTGACAGTATCAGTAAAGAGTCCAATATGTGACCACTTTCTATGGGACAGACACTGGGTATTTTCACTGTGACCGTGACCTTGGGTCCAAAGGGAGGTGCTACTATTATTGCCATATTATAAACGTAATAGCAGCTAGCCAGAATGAGAGAGAGAGAGAGAGAGAGAGAGAGAGAGAGAGAGAGAGAGAGAG
>NW_021703765.1:82519653-82556837 GCF_005190385.1 Monodon monoceros | reverse complement strand
GAGAGAGAGAGAGAGAGAGAGAGAGAGAGAGAGAGAGAGAGAGAGAGTGTGTGTGTTACTATTCTAAGTACTTTATGTCTTTCCATTTATGGAAACTTCGTAGCATCCGAGGAGGTGGGCGCTATTACTATACCCATTTCACAGATGGGATTGAAGGAGATACATGCTTGATAGGCTGTGGAAAAGTCAAGGATTGCGTTTAATCATGTGTATTTTGTTCATGCTATAAACAGCTTCAAAATTAATTTTATTGGAGTATCGTTACTTTACAATGTTGTGTTAGTTTCTACTGTACAGCAAAATGAATCAGCTATGCATATACATATATCCCCTCTCTTTTGGATTTCCTTCCCATTTAGGTCACCACAGAGTACTGAGTAGAGTTCCCTGTGCTGTACAGCAGGTTCTCATCAGTTATCTATTTTATACATAGTATCAATAGTGTATGTGTGTCAGTCCCAGTCTCCCAATTCCTCCCACCCCCCTTTCCCCTCTGGTATCCATTTGTTCTGATTCCCTTCTAAATTACTCAAAAATCGGAGTGTAAGGATCAGTCCATATGCAAACATTAGAGCTTTGTAATTTTGCAATTCCTATTAGCATCACTATTCTTTTCCCTTAATAGGGAAGGTGATCATTGTTACCCGGAAGGGGAAAGTTATTGTGCAGATCAGTCACGTCAATGGGATAACATCACAGGCGTAGGCAGGCCTCCGTGACAACCATCCCGTGTTGGGATAAATATGTAAACATAAACCTGTAGGGACTGGTGCCTAAATCAGTGGGCAGAATGAATGGTGGCAGGGATTCTTTTTTTACACGGTTGTCTTTTATGAGCTACCACAGTCCTCAGCGTCATATCCCCGTAGTGAGTGGAAAAGACATGAGACGAAGAGATGACAAAAGTAATGGACAGGAAAAGAACAGGGGAAAGTGGACAAGGAAGTGAACGCAAGGTTGAGAAAAAGAAAATGACCCCAACCCACCCACAGGAAATGCAAAACCCTCGTTAAATTTCCTACAATAAACGTCACCACGCTTTATGTTAAGCTGTGGTTAACGAGGATAAACTGTAAGTGCTCTCGCTACCAGAGAATCATAATTTGAGATTTGTCCCAATATATTATTCCTAAGTCCCACTTCAGCGAACTGAATATATTTTCTCTCACAAACATAAACTCAAGGGCAGAAGAATGTTTAGCTGAAGACCTTGGACACTCTCGTACTGAGCTGAAGGATTGCCACATGACTAATGGGCATTCCTGTTTCACATGTGAAATTTCTAAGACATGTGCCCTGCCATCTAATTCCCTTGTGCCTCTAAGTGAGATCATGTATGTAATATATAACATCTGTCATATGTTTTAAGCCATTAAATTTGCAGTGATTTTTCCCAGCAGCAATAGAGAGCTAAGAAATACAGCACTAAGCCCTCTAAGAGGCTGATCATAGCCCGACCTTTAACTAACATCACCGCAGACACCAGCCATCCCACAGTGATGCCTGAAAGCTGAGTAGGGGAAATCAACAGGAAAATCCATTGTCAAAAGTCATTTCAATTTTATAATAAGTTCCATTTATATGTATGTAACCATAATCACTTATATGTCTATGTGGCTTCAAAATGTACTATGAGCTTTTAGACACAGGATTATAAATACATTTGCCAAGGTATAGAAGCAGGGATTTTTTTTTTTTTTTGCAGTACGCGGGCCTCTCACTGTCGTGGCCTCTCCCGTTGCGGAGCACAGGCTCCGGACGCGCAGGCTCAGCGGCCATGGCTCACGGGCCCAGCCGCTCCGCGGCATGTGGGATCTTCCCGGACCAGGGCACGAACCCATGTCCCCTGCATCGGCAGGTGGACTCCCAACCACTGCGCCACCAGGGAAGCCCCAGAAGCAGGGACTTGAATTCTTATTTTGCAGGTGAAAAGATCAGGGCAATGAGAAATTAAGCATTGATAGTTTCTAACCACAGTCAATGTATCCTTGATTCTCAAATATGCTACTTGCTTTGCACTTGCTTCTGCCTGGATCAGAGTTTCCCCAGATTTTGCATAGCTTGGTCTTTCTCAGCCCTTGAGTTTAAAATAAAATATCACCTCCTCCTGAGGACCCTCCCTGACCCCCATCTTCATAAAATCACATATCCTTCATTCACTCCTGATGCCCTAGAGACGCTCTGTTCCATCACTCTGCCTTCTTGTTGGAACAGTACATCATTCGTTAAAATTATTTATGTGTTTATCACCATGTACCCACAATATTGGAACATGTGCTCCTATGGGCAGGGATCTTTTTTTTTTTTTTTCTTTTTGGCTGTGTTGGGTCTTCGTTGCTGCGCGTGGGCTTTTCTCCAGTTGCGGCGAGCGGGGGCTACTCTTCGTTGCGGTGCGCAGGCTTCTCATTGCTGTGGCTTCTCTTGTTGCTGGAGCGCGGGCTTCAGTAGTTGTGGCACACGGGCTCGGTAGTTGTGGTTCACGGGCTCTAGAGTGCAGGTTCAGTAGTTGTGGCGCACGGGCTTAGTTGCTCCGCAGCATGTGGGATCTTCCCGGACCAGGGGTCGAACCTGTGTCCCTGGCATTGGCACGCGGATTCTTAACCACTGCACCACCAGGGAAACCCTGGGCAGTGATCTTATATGTTGTGTTCACGATTGCCTCTGTCACCCAAAACAGATTCACTGCAAGAAGATAAGGCCGGATAAAAGACTTGTCAAAATGCGCAAGAAGGCAGACGTTCACGCATTACCTCTGTTGAGCACAACAAATGCAGAAGAGGGAGACGGGTATAGGCTCTGGAGTCGGGCTGCTGGGTCCCCTTGCCAACTCCGCTTGCCAGGTCTGTGCAACCCTGGGAATTTGCGTCAACTCTCTGAAGCTCTGGTTTCTCATGTATAAGTGGTGTATACCTTGTACCTAGCTCCCAGGTTGGCTGTGAGGATGCCCCGAGATAACTCTCATGCAATGTGCTTTGCACAGGGCCTGGCCCATATTAAAGTCCAAGGTGACCTCTTGCCGCTGCAGGCTGTTGCTTACAGAGAGGGCTCATGGAGCTAGAGAGAATAACACACGGCAGCTGACTGGATCATTATCCAGATGCCTCCCTCTGTCCGTATTTTTTATGTACACTCTCATCCTTTGCCTTGTGGCTTTGAAGTCCCCCCTACTAGAGGAGGACCATATTTCTCCACCTTACTGATGCCAAGTTTGGCCATGTGACTTGCTTTGGCGGATGGAACGTGGACAGGAGAAGCAGCATCCCCCGAGCTGGGATGAAGCTCCAGGAAGCAACCCCACTCTCTTGCTTTCCTGCGATTACTAGGAGAAGAGCTTGCCGTCTTTTCCTCTTTGGGCATTTATTGCGCCTTGACTCAGCTTGACTCAAAAAGTTTCAGGAGACAAGTCTAATGAAAAACACCTGTTCTGGAATGGACTTCAATTATTTTCTGCATTTTTATGTTTTCCTATGTGAATTATACTCATCAGGTCTTTTTTTTTTTTAAGATTACTTTTTAAAAAAAATTTTATGTATTTATTTTCTTGCACCGGGTCTTAGTTGCGGCAGGCGGGCTCCTCAGTGGCAGCTCGAAGCCTCCTTAGTTGTGGCATGCAAACTTTTAGTTGCAGAATGCATGTGGGATCTAGTTCCCTGACCAGGGATTGAACCCGGGCCCCCTGCATTGGGAACACGGAGTCTTAACCACTGTGCCACCAGGGAAGTCCCCATCAGGTCTTTTGTTGAGAGTGACAAGCCCATCTCAGATGTGTTTCAGCAAAAAGGGAAAGCCTTGGTTCATGTGCCGAATGAAAGAAGTGGTTCAGAGAAAGTCATTCCTTCGGGCATGGCTGGATTCTGGGCCCAAGGGATAGAAAATGTTCTTTTTCTGTCTCTTCATTGCTTAGCTCCCCCCACCCAGGCTACAAAGACTGAGGGGGAAGTGGGAGGAGGCCTTGAAGAAGCATCTCCATGGTATTGATACAAAGGGAGCAGAGGATGGGAAACAAGATGGTGAGAAGCCCAAAGAATAGGTGCTCTGTCTACTCCTCAGACCTGGAGAGGCCTGGAAAAAAGAAACCTTGCTGGAGGAAAATACCATTTAGATTGCTAAAGGAAATTTGCGCCAGCAATCGTGCGGTTCTTTAGAGGCAGAGTAAAAAGAGAGGTTTTTTTTGCCATATGCAGTTGTCAAAAGAGAGTGTCTTCTCGGTTCCCTTGCAGGTGAGTCCATTGCACGGACAGTCTGCAGTTCTGTCCTTCAGGTCTTCAGACATCCACGTGCAAGAAGCTTTCATATGTGACCAGCTGTTATGGGCTGAATTGTGTTCCCCCCAAATCCATAGGTTGAAGTCGTAACACCCAGTGCCTCAAAACGTGACCATATTGGGAAATAGGTTCATTGCGGATGTAATTACTTAAGATGAGGTCATTAGGGTGGGCCCTAATCCAATATGACTGGCGTTCTTATAAGAAGTGGAAATTTGGAGATACACACACACGGAATGCCATGTGAAGGTGAAGGCTGGGGTTGGGGTGATGATTCTACAAGCTAAGGAATGCAAGCGATGACTAGCAAACCAGCCTCTGGAGGAGAGGCCTGGAACAGACTCTCCCTCGGAGCCTCCACAGGAAACCAACCCTGCCCACACCTTGACCCTGGACTTCTAGCCTCCAGAACTGTGAGAGAAGACATTTCTGTAGTTTAAGCATCTGTGGTGTTTTATCACAATGGATCTCAGAAACTAATGCACCAGCCGAGGAGATATGAAGCTGGATGTGAGATGAACAGACTCCCAGGGTCAAAACACTAAGGGTAAACCCAGGGCCCATCACCCACTGCTATTGGCCTTTGTCTGTCCCCTTGAAGCATCTCGGTGGAAATTGGATAGAGGGAGATTATGCTACAGGAGCTGGCAGCACGTAACAGCGGCATGCGAACCGCTATAGCTGCGTCAATTGTCCTCAGAAATTTTCTGTGATTAAGAAATCAACTTGGGGAAGTCAGCTGATAACGAGCAGCCTTCAAAACAAAGGTTTTGCAAAATATCATTAAATTGTCACAGGCTAGCTGTTTCCACAATTATATACAATAATTCTGTGATGTTAGCCCAAACCAGACAAAGTAATCTCCTCATGCAAAATGTATGCGCTTAATAAAAAATGAACATTTTTATTCGGCCGTTCTTGCCCTTCCAAATACTAATTATATTTATTCCTTTTTATTCATGCAAAGTTTTGTTATATAAACGTAATCATGGTTTAGTAAATCCATGACTGTGTGCAGAACAGTAATGCTGATCACATCTCTTCAGCTAAGACTTGCAAAGTGTTTCATCAGAATGATGTTCTGCCCCAAGGTCCACCCAATAAATTGAATGTGTGACAATGGAATAATGCCACATGCATACCAGGTACTTTTTCCAAACCTCTTTATTTATTATCAGCCAGTGTTGCTGGAGAATGCCCTTGTGCCCAAAGTGATGGGGTAAGGGGGTCAGGATGATGGCGAATACAGAAACACCTCAAGACAGAATGCACGAAAGTCTTTGTTCTAGATTTTTACTTTCTGGCTTGTACTGGGAAACAAGTAATGAAAGCAACAGCCTTGCAGAAATAGTGTGCATGAAAATGTAAAAATTGTGTCAAGGAAAATGGGCTCCACAGAACTCTTTTGTAGGTTTCTTTGCAGTCATTGGGCTGGAGGCAATGTACTTAAACTCTCCCCTCCACCAGCACATCCCAGTGAGCTTGGCTGGAGAAAGCACCAGGGGAGAAAGCAGGGAGGGTTGTTCAGAGATATTCATGATGCACAAAAGACCCTGTGGAGGTGAAAGGTTCCGCTGTAGCATCTTACAACACACACTGCATATGCGTGGAACTGGAGGGAGGAAAATGTAACAAGGTATCCAATTTCCCTCCACGTGAGAAAATCATTTACAGTTAATCCCATCTCTTTGACTTTATTCTTTCCAGAGCACCACAAAAGACTCACCAAGAAAGTGCAAAAGGCTCACCAAGAAAGATGTGGGTGATGTGAAAACTTGCAGGTGAAGGAAGAGGTTTGTCTTTCTGTGTACAGGGTGTGGCGGGGGAAGGCACTAATTTGCACTGATTTTTAGGAAAGCGCCTGTCAGCATCACAAGGATCTACACACAGGTCTATAAAGAGAAAAATCCAGGACAAAGGAGATCTCCTTTTTCTGGTTAAAGGCAGGTCATTCGCGTAGTAGTGAAGTTTAAACATGAAGTCAGGGAGATACAGAGCAGGTTAATGATGAAACGCCTGGCTTACGTCTATAGCACACCTATCACATTTTTCTATAGCAATCATCTTAAATGTATTTTTTCCCCACAAACTTTTATGACCTTAATATTACAGATCAGCAGATCTAGACCTACTTAAACAAACTTTTTACTATTCAAAGAATGTACCTGCCCTTTTGAGTGAGCAACCTTAGAGAACAATTCAATTTTATGTTGGTGGGATATAGACCAGGTGTAGGTATAATCTAAATTTTATGGTAGCTGCTGTATAAATATGCACCAACATTTTTTTTTATTGGAAGCTTTTTATTTGTGGGTAGATTTTTTTCCTATTCCTTGGCCATGCTGCTCGGCATGCGATGCGGGATCTTAGTTCCCCGCATAGGGATCGAACCCGCGCCCCCTGCAGTGGAAACACAGTGTCTTAACCACTGGACCTCCAGGGAAGTCCCTCGCCAACATTTTCTTGATCTCTCTAAGATGGTGTGAGGTCTAGTGCAACATTCTCTCCTGTGTGAAGAGAAAACATGGCAGACCTGAGACCACACTGCTTAGAAGCTCTTAGTTGGTGTCTGGTAAAGGTATTTCCCTATGCAAATCATATGACTTACGTTGAACACTGCTTTCCTTCTAGGAGTCTGGAATTCCTGCATGTGTCAGGCAGAAGGTGTCTATGTGACCAGCCCCCACTAAATACCCCAGGTGCTGAGCACCCAACGAGCTTCGCCAGTAGTCAACTTCTCACTCGTGTTGTCATAAATTGCTACTGGAAGAATTAAGCACATCCTGTGTGACTCCCCTGGGAGAGGACTCTGGAAGCTTGAGCCCAGTTTCCTCCAGATACTTCCATGTATCTTTTCCCTTTGCCGATTTTGCTCTCTATTGTTTGGCTGTAATAAATCACAGCCATAAGTTATATGCTGAATCATGTGAGTCCTCCTAGTGAATCATGAAACCTGGGGGTGGGCTTAAGGACCCCCCAATACATCTCTTGTATCTGATCCCGGAGGGAAGTATTCGGTTTTTCATCATTTAATATGATATGAGTGGGTGAGCGGTATGGGTACCCATGCTATTAGTATGAGTAGTATGAGTGTCCACAGGTCCCCAAACCTACGATATAATCCTAGCACACATGTGCAGGGTACCTTACAGTGACAGGAGTGGAAGTCTCTGGGGTGAACTTTGTTGGTTGCCTTCCCAACCATCATCACTCTTTCTTGATGGAGTGGAGTCCCAATCTTGTCCAGATGACACAACTCCTGTGCAGAGCCATAAGCTCATCCTCCTCTAGCTCCGGGGGTACAACTAAGGTGTCATGGTAAATGGTTTCATTGGCATTGATCGGTTCCTCCATTGACATGTGACTTGACATTTGCCAAGAAGAAGGAAGTTCTACTGGGAAGTCTTTGGTGAAGAAAAAATGCATTGATTCCATAAAAAGCCATTGGAAAGAAAAGGTTTCTCTTTTCCCAGTGAATATTATGTCTAGATGCAGTTATGTCTAGATGCTGCTACAGCAGTCTTTCTCCCTGCTTGAGGATGAAGGGAAGGCCCGGGATGGTAGACCAGAGAGACAGAAAGAGCCTGGATCCTGGATGACATCCCTGAGCTTCTGAATCCATCAACTCTGTAGCCTGTTGTCAGCTGGGCTTCCTGCTGTTGAATAAGAGAAACTTGCTTTTTGCTTAAGACAACCTGAGTCGGGATTATACACTTTATTTGAAATTATGGAAACATATAAAAATTGATATCATCCTCACTGATGAAAAAGAATCTAAGATACATGCTGGATACAACATAGCTTGTCCATGGCAGAGCTAGGAATTGAACTTGGGTCAATTGGGCTCAGTCCCTCCACCATGAAATAGAGATCGTTCTTTCTCTGAACATGTTAGCATCTGGAACCAGCAGGTTCTAGTAGCACCTGGAATTCGAAAAAGACTGGCCTCGTTTCTGTCCTTGGAGGATCAATGGACCTTCACGTACAATGTGGTTTTCTCCTTATTTTATCACGAAACAAACTTCTTACGTCTATTTAGGATAACAAGACATCACATGAAACATTAAAAATATCCTTAACCTAGTACACAGACAACTTGTGTATTCATGGACTCTGTTTGCGTGTACACATCCATGCATCATTACCGGATCATGGCTTCCAGCGTTTCTCAGGAGAAAGGTTTATACCGACTTTGCTCCTATCACTGGTTCCCTTCCTAAATTTGTAATGCAAAGCTGAGGTTTAAATTCCTCGCAGAGCTGAGACATTAGCAGAGGATGGAAAGACATCCATCCGTCTTTAACTGATAATGCCCTTAATATGCTGGGAGGCTTTGCGCTCTGTGCCTCCGGGCTCAGATGTGAAGTCCATGCCTTAAGTAGCTGGAGCCCGTCTCCACGGCCTTGAGTTAGGAGGAAGCCACTCAGAACCCACAGACCCTGCGTTCATCCGGCTGTGCTCACAGCGTCCAGGCCACTCATCTGAAAAAACTCCTTGCAGCTCAAATCTCAAACCAAATTCGATGCTGGGGGTCTTACCCTGATGTCTGCAGGCTACATTGCTTCTCAAAGGTCTGTTCTGAGCCTCCCTTGCTTCTTTCAGTATGGACCTGCACAATGTTAAAAACTAAATTAAATTTGTCACCAACATAAAAAAACAGGGAGATTTTCAATCAGTCCAGATTTGTGCCTCCTTTCCTGCATACCCTCATAGCAATGGCCTGTTTTGTGGCTTTTGAGCTTTTCAGCTATGAAAGTTGGCTTCCGGGCAACCGGGAAGAGCCTAGAAACCCAGCACCTGCAACTGTGTATTTTTATGACTATTTTAGGAGTCTGAGATAAAGTGACTTTATCTCATTAGTCTCTTATCCAGATCACCCCTGATTTGGGGCACCACCCGCTTTCTATATTCCAAAATGTCCCAAGGTTAGAACAGTAAAATCTGTTTCTGTTGAATTCAAGCAATGGGGAGAAGAAGACTGCAGGTGACAGAATCCGTAAAGGAATTTGTCTGCAAAGCCACTTGTGAAATGTCTGGTCCCTTCTCTCTGTCCCAGACAGACCAGATGTTGAGTGGAAAAAGGAAAGGCAAATGGCAGAAATGGGGACACCTCGTCTACTTTCCCTGGTCACCCCAGCTTCCTCCACTCCTTCCCTGCTCGAGAAAGTTCAGGAGTGGCAGAAAGAATTCTGAATTGCAGACGCAGTGAGGTCACCACTCAGTTATATGACTCTGGGGGCAACCGTCACACTGTGTTTTATGTGAAGGGACCCCCTCAGAGTTTGGATTTTTAAGGACAGGGGACCACTTGGGAGATTGGAAACCTCAGGGTTTCTTGACTGCTCATGAGCTCATCCATCAGAGCAAATACATTAAAAAAATTGTCTTTAATCATATTGAATTATATTTCTCAAGTTGTCAATCCTCCTAGAACATGCCTTGCACAGAGTAGGGATACAGTAAGTAACTCTGGTTTGATCAAGCGGTAACAGTAGATAGCTAACAGAAGACATAGATTTGTTCCTGGCGTGGCATGTTTACTACAGAGAGGAGAGGTCGGTGTGGATTGGGCCAAGCACTGAGCTTTGCACGCATTTTCTCACCGAATGCTTCCAACAAGGCTCTGCCATCGGTGTTACTAGTACTTTTCTGTATCCATAGCAATTTGAGACACAGTGAGGTTCACTGATTGTCTCATAAGTGATGGAGGCCAGTGCTGAATTTGGACATGTAACCGCCCACACCTATCCAGCCATCTTCTGGTCCATTGCCTGGTCAGTTTCTCCTCATCAACTTTGGACATCCTTATTCCAAAGCTGGCCACTCCCATGAAGTCCACCAGTTCCAATACCTTCCATAACGGTCTTGGGTAGCAAAGAGCCTGTTATTGGAGAATGAAGGAGGGGTTGATATCCAAATTTAGCACAGCAAGGGAAGAAGGACTGGGGGCTCAGAGTTACGACGGCTTGTAAAACAAGACGTCCCCACTGGAGGGAGAGGCGTTTGAGTCCTATCTCAAAACTTGTAAGGTTTGATGTCTCTTATCAGAGGCAGCCACACTCTTCCAAATGGCAAAGCTTCATAAGAGAACCATTGAACCCCCTGAAACCCAGAACAGACCAGACCGATACATGATGCTGGGACATGAGAGGGCAGCCCTTATCTTGTAAACGTCACTCTCTTGGTGACTTCCTGTTCAGCGTGGGCTTTGGGGAGGTAATTCACAAAGGCCGTCACTGCCCCGACAACTTGATAAGAAGATACTTTGGCAGCACTGAGAGAAGCAGATGGGCACAGAGAAATCACAATTCAGAAGTGCCGAGCAGCTCATTTAGTATTTGAAATGACCCGAGAGCAGATAATATGGAAGAATTGCACCAGATTTTTTTTTTCTACATCCATCTTTTTTTCTCACTCCTCGGTTCTTTGAAGGACGGATATTCCCAAGCATCTTTGTTCACATAACTTACCACTCAGGGGATTCAGCGGTAAACTCCCTGGCAGCCACTAGATAAAGGTCTATCTGAGCAGGGAAGGCTGTTTTTCCTTACGTAGGTGTGGATTTTCCAGCATCTCAATTTAAAGCAAAATCTGGAAAACGTTTTAAGAGTGAAAGGAAGAGATGGCCTTTTAACAAAAACTGTTAAATGTTATAAGGGCAATGACATATACAGAATTCTGCTGCTGTTTCCGATTACCTGAAATTGGCTACTGTCCTTGATCTTCTGGCCTCCCCACCTGGAGAAGTACCTGCGCAATTAGCTTTGGTTCCATCAGGCGTGTGTTTAGAGAGTATTTTGAACTAAATATCAAAAGAATCCAGTACAGCTTTTAGCAATCCCATGTGCATGGAGAGGCAAAAATTGTGTTCACGGTGGCCAAAAAAAAAAAAGCCGGCACTGGAGGGGCCATGATCTTGAAGAGAAAGAAGCACAGAGAAGTAAATGCCACCCTCCAGTTTTGTTCTCAAAGCATTTGCCAGACCCTTAAATGCACCGTGGAGAGCCCTCTGCATCGAAACAACCAACGGCTGAAAAGCAGAGCCATTTACAGCATTCTCAAGGTACCAAGAAGACAGCCTTATGAGACAGGCATTGTTTATCCTATTATACAAAGGAGGAAACTGAACCTCAGAGAGCCTGTATCACTTGCTCAAGGGAGCACAGCAGCCTTTTGGCAGAGCTGGGATTTGAATCTGGGTTTGATTTTGCCTAAAGCACTCTTCCCTTGAAATGCTGCTGCCCTCACTTCCATGAAGCTTCTGCTGAAATGTTACCTTATCAGAGAACGTCCTCTGGAGTCTTCAGTATGGGATGGCCATCTGTTCCAATCCATGGCGCTTCTCACCTCCCTTGGCCGGCTTCTCCGCAGCTCTTACCATCAGCCGGTGTGTCTCTGTGGAACCATTGTATTCATCACCTAAGTCACTGGATGGTGCCCCGAGAGATGGGATTTATTTTGTTCACTGCTGTGTCCCAGTGACTAGGACAGAGCCTGCTCCCCACTAAAAGCCCTCCAGGCACGTTGCTGAATCAAGGAAGGGGAGGCGTAAATTCGAGATCTTGTGCTCTAAAGCTAGGTCTTCAAATCATCTCCATGAATTTTCTAAAAAGACATAGGTTAAAATTACACAATGAGTCATGGTAGTACTATTATTCACGATGGCCGCAAGATGGAATCAACCCAAATATCCATGAATGGGTGAATGGATAAACAAAGTGGGTCATAGCCATACAATGGAATGTTATTCAGCCGTAAAAAGCAATGAAGCACTGGGAATTCCCTGGCAGTCCAGTGGTTAGGACTCAGGGCTTTCATGCCAGGGGCCTGGGTTCAATCCCAGGTTAGGGAACTAAGATCCTGCAAGCCGAATGGCGTAGCCAAAAAAAAAAAAAAAAAAAAAATGAAGCACTGACACCTGCTACAACATGCGTGAAACTCAGAAATATGATGCTGAGTGCAAGGAGCCAGATGCAGAAGACCACATATTGTGTGATTGCATTTACATGAGTTGCCGGAATAAGCAAATCTATTGAGACAGAAGGCAGTTTGGTGGTTTCCGGAGATGGGCGAAGAATGAAGAAATGACGATTTAATGTGTACGAAGTTTCCTTTGGGGCTGATGAGAATGTTTCAGAGCTCATTAGAGGTGATGGTTGCACATCACTGTGAACGTGTTCAATGCCACTGAATTATCCACTTTAAAATGGCTAATTTTACGTTATAATAATTTTACCTCAATATCTCTAAATTACACGAGTCTTAGCCCTAGCCAAAGAAACTCTCCATGCTTCAATTTCTTCATTTATAAATGTTTCTGAATATTTAACTGAAACAATCTCATTATGAGGCTCAAGAGTGATTCAATATACGAGAGCAATTTGTAAATTATAAAGCATTACAGAAATGCTCGTGGTGTTTCTAGTCTCCAGTTCTTGAGAGGATGGTCACCAGTTCGGATTCTAGCTAAACCACAGGAAAGTGATTTAAAAAGGGAGTGACGGTGACAGCAATATTTGTCCCTTGATCAGCTCTTAGCAAAGAGAGACATCACTGTATAGGCAATATTTCCTCCATTTCTTCGCCTTGAGTGTCTATAGCAGCTGACCTTGAAGATAACTGTCCTCTGGGTCGGGTAGTTCCCATTCACCCCTCTGGATGCACTGCCCATCCTTCCCATCCCTGCCCTGTTCTGAGCTCAGGAGCCTAGCCTCTCTGTACCACGTCCCCTAACCTCCCTTCCCTCTGACTTCTGTGGCCGAGAGAGGCATGGGCAGGTGTGCCAAGGACGAGGGCAGAGAGAGGTCGGGGTATTTGCTCCCCTCTCTGTCTTCCTGCCATGGTTCGGTGGTGTCTCTGTTACTCCAGGGAAGAGTGTGCCTCCATTGGTGGGTCCTTTTCCCATGGCCACAGCTCTCATTGGGTCTGGTAAACACTTACTTTTCTTCCCTTCAAGGCTGGAGGTGGAAATGGCTATGCTTGTGCATATTCCCAGGCACTGTGCCATGTCTTATTAGCTCCTTTAACTTTGTCCACCCTTCTTCAAGTATTTCCTGTATTAGCTTACTCCAGTTTCTCCCTTTGAATGTGCTATTTGTCTCCTGCCAAGAACCTGACTGATACACTCTACCTAATGATACTAACAGCACGTGCGTGACCCTATGTGCGAGGGTCATACTATTATCAGGAACCATATTTTATGCATGAGAGAGTTGAGGCCCAGGGAGATTAAGTAATTTACCCAAGGTCCCTCAGCTAGTAAATGACAAAGTAGAGGCATGACCCCAGGCCATTTGGCTGCACACAATAAAAGCTTTATCCCGTGTTCAATACTGTCCTAATCTAGGGACCTCTCATTGGTGCTGCTTCCAAGTTCTAAACTGAGGACTATTCAGGCCAGTGAATTTCCCTACCGTAATGTCAGCAGTGGGATTTACTGCCCTATTTATTTTTCACTAGTCACTACTAATTGTAAGAAATGCTTACTCAAAGTCATTAGCTGGTGTCCTCTAATCACCCAGTGATATTTCCAATGAAGCCAGTAGAAAAGCCCCTTTGTCACATCCAGTATGTGCTTGTTAATGTCCTGTCAGTGTCCAGGGTCCAGTGGTCTGTTTTCCGGATGATGCAAAATGGGGCAGGAGCAGGAACGGTGTAGACACAGAGTGGATTATGAAAGCTCATGTTTACGTTAGTAGGAATAAAAACGTACTTCCCTATGTCGTGTTTTAGAATAAACACAGGATGATACATAGTTATAGATGATACAGTTATAGGTACAGATATGGATGTAGATATAGAAAGGCTACCTGCTGTTTACATGCAGTACTAAGGAGTTAAAAGACACAAAAAATACTAAATGAAACAGCCACTGTTCATCATTCTGCATGTTTCGTGTATGCATATGAGAAACACATAATATCGTACAGAAAATAACATCCTTTACAAGAACTCGATTGGCTGGCTTTGGCTCACAGGCTGAAATTTAATAATGACCAGCACCTAATGAGGGCTTGCTATGGGCAGGGATCTGTTCTAAGGTTCTGTACATCTTAATTCATTTAATCCTCACCAGAGGCTGGTGAAGTAGGTTCTAGTAATAGATGTATTTTACAAACAAGAAACTAGAAACGAAGGCCCACAGATGTTATTCCACTTGAATAAACTTGGATGGACTTCAAAGCCCATGCCCATAACCTGGTTTTCTACTCAGTGGCACACTTTTTTTTTTTTTGAAGTATAGTTAACTTACAATGTGGTGTTAGTTTCAAGTGTACAGCAAAGTAATTCAGTTATACGTATGTATATATACTCATTTTCAGATCTTTTCCATTATAGGTTATTACAAGGTATTGAGTATAGTTCCCTATTCTATGCATTTGGTCCTTGTTGTTTATCTATTTTATACATAGTAGTATAATCCCAAACTTCTAATTCATCCCTTCCCCCTTTCCCTTTTGGTAACCATAAGTTTGTTTTCTATGCCTGTGACTCTTTTTCTGTTTTGTAAATAAGTTCATTTGTATCATTTTTAAGATTCCACATATAAGTGATGTCATATGGTATTTGTCTTTCTCTGTCAGACTTACTTCACTGAGTATGATAATCTCTAGTTGCATCCATGTTGCTGCAAATGGCATTATTTCATTCTTTTTTATGGCTCAGTAATATTCCATTGTATATATGTACTGCATAATTCTTTTTCCATTCACCTGTTGATGGACACTTAGATTGCTTCCACATCTTGGCTGTTGTAAAGAGTGCTGCAATGAACACTGGGGTGCATGTTTCTTTTTGAATTAGAGTTTCCTCTGGATATATGAGTGGCCCCCTTTCTTACTTTCTAATTTGACTTGAGTGTCCGCTCCGGGATTCACCAGCTTCAGGGGCCAAGTCGTCCTGTGGAATTTCTCAGCCTTGAGTGAAGACACTGTCCCAAGTGACCAGGCTCACCTTCAACTTGAAGTGAAATGGCCAAGAACACATTCCCCTTCATCTTCCCAGGCGTGTCAGGAGTTGTCACACAGCCCACATGCCGGGCTTCCAAACAGAGCCCTGAGTCACCAGATGCAATTACCCAGTGAGAATCACAAAATCAAGTTGTCTGAAATATTTCCCCCCCTGTCTCATTTTTAGGACAAACTGAGAGAAAACAAAATCCAGAGCATTTAAGGAAAGGGGATCCTAAACACAGCCTCCAAGATGCTTCCAGTCAGAAGAAAAAAGCATTGGCATCAAGTTCACAGCCTCAGCAAAACATCCACAGGTGGCAAGATGGCACCACGACACAGTCAAGTCTTGTCCAGGTGGCTCTGGATAGGAGAAGGTACTCATGGTTATGGCACAGACAAGCCTGGATCTGCCAGTGTAAGGAATCTTACCCCACTGAGTAATGGCAGTAATAAATTGTGGGAATACTTTCCTGTCTTCCACTGCCTATCCTCAGAGGTGCTTCAAAGGTCCAAGGGGGGATTTACGACAAATTCATGCACAATCATTAGTTTAGAGGAGTGACAGTCGAGGTCTGGGCACGCTTTGCTCCTATGAGGAAACCATGGTAGAGATAGAAAGTCTCGTAAGATACTAATTTTTCTCTTTTGTTCTTTGAAAAGTAGCTTTTCCACAATATTTTAATTCCATGACCGTGATGATGACTAACCACAAGTAAATTTGAGCACTTATTTTGTGCTGGGCTTTGTTATTCTAGTTATACGTATTTTCTCCCTTGACCCTGTAACAACCCAAAATAGACCAATTATATATATCTATATATATCTATCTATATAATATATATTATATTATATACTACTATAGTAATATTATATATTACTATAATACATATTATATATCTATATATATTATCTATATCTATATAGATATCTATATATAGATATCTATCTATCTATCTATATATATATATATCTCATGCATATATATATCTATATCTGCAGATACACAAGAAGAAAGAAAAAGAATCTGTGCAGGCAGCACCCAGAAAGACCACTCTTAACATTTGTCACGTGATTTCCCAAACTTTCTTTTTTCTCATGATGGTTTGCAATCCCACGTGCATGTGTGTCTACCTGTCTGGATCTTGACAGTGTTGAACTTTATGTGAGACCTGTGCTCCTGGAAAACAGTGATGGTCAAGAAATATTCCCTACTCTTATGTATCACTGCAAAAACTAGAAGTCACCCTTCCCCATATGACTTAGATAAGACCCAAAGATGACCCCGTGTCTACCTAGGACAGGCCAGACACAGGCCCTCCAAATTCCCATTCACTGTCTGGTGAATGATTAGCAGAACTGTTTGTTCCCACCAACCAATCTGGCCAAAATTCCCACTAGTTCGACTTGAGCAAACCTGAATCCGGCTTCTCTCCTTTCCCCGAGCCCCTAAAACTTGTCCCACATTTGAGCATTAGAACAAGGAATAGCCCCTCCTAACAACCACCCCTGGCAATCAGCTGACCTCTGGGAAAAACAGTCCTGATCAACTGTCTGATCAGTCCCTGGGCTTATCCCACTTCTGACACCAGATCCTTCCTAGCCTTGTGGACTCCTCCCTATAAAAGAAAAGCCCCTTTTCTGCCTGCACTTTGAGAGGTTTGCTGATCTCAGATTGGAACATTCTCCCCATTACAATAGTTCCTTCCCCTATCACAGTGGTTCTTCTCCCCTGTTTCAGTAATCACTTGGCATAAAGTCTCTCTTTACCTAAGTCTAGGTCTGTTTCTGTCTATCTAGGAAAAGGAAAAGTTAATGAAAGGAGATTGGGCTTGAGATGCTCTCCTTGAGAAGGAAAACCTAAGTCTGGGTCACATTTTCTCCTAAGATGCTCCCTTCCTGACCCAGATACAATGTGGGGGGAATCGTCAAGGCCCCATCCAGGTATTCCCAAACCCTATTCCTTTTCCCCCTCATCACACAGCTGTGAAATGAACCTCTCAGGCTCCAGTACCTCCAATAATTCCTCTGAAATTGGCCTCCAGAGAGGTAAGGAGGTCTCAGAATCCTGGATCACCATCCCCCCGACCCCGGGTCTCTGTAAAACTCTAGATACTAGCTTGGGAATTCTTTGTTAATAAACTTTGGCTATCATTTGCATTCACTCTTTTGTTGTCCTCAAAGAAAGGGTTCATTACCTTAGAATGATTGCAGAATTACCTAACTTGCCATGACTGAAAGTAAAACTTTTCACTATTCTATTTATTTTCATTGATTCTTCGGTCAATGATGAATTTTTTTTCATGTGCTTATAAGGATTTTTTTATCTCTTCTTTTGAGAATTGCCTTTTTGATATGATACCAATTTAGAATGAACAACTCCCGAACTATTTTAACCCCTTCTTTTTCATCTCTGAATGAGTGCAAATACAACGAAATTATTTGGGCCATGTCAGGAAATGTTGATTATGAAACATAAGTCTAAGCTCCTTTTAGAAAAGGATACAAGCTTCTTAAATATTGGTCATTCCTCTGCTTTGGTTGCTGGGTGTGGACAATGCTGCTTATTTTCCAAGTGAATTACACAGAAAAGTTAATTTTCGTCGTGGCTGTTAGGAGAGTATTAATACAGCCAATTCAAATGAAACCTATTTCGTTTCAAAGCTCAAGCTATATACTTAATGCTCTTCTGTCACCAAACTACTGAAATAGCTAACAAGTCCTAACGTTGATTTATTTGGGGTTTTGCTTCATCTATAAGGTCAAAATATTAGAAGTAAACTATCTAGAGGGTTAAAAGGAAGATAGATTCTATGAAGGGAGCAGGTTTTAGAACAAATGTCAAGAGGACCCACTTGTAAATGTCTACTCAGAAAATCCAGCAAAGGCAAGTTTACAGATCAATAGCCTACCTGGGTGCCATTTGCCTAAGTGCATTTAAAGCCTTTTTTGCAATTGATCCTGACCTTTAGATACAGCATCCCTTTTTACAGATAGAAAAATTGGGCCTGCAGTTAGGAAGTGGTCAAGGATGACACAGGTCCCAATAATCAAACTGCAGACATTTTTCTCCTTATAACCGGAAGCATCTGGACCCCTTGTTCAATGGTGAGGCACATTTCCTTCTAGCCCACTCCACCAGTTTCTAGCGGTGCCATTTAGAGGGTAATCATCATTGGGATTTTTTGACAACGTGATTGTTCTATGGAGAAGATTTTGCTCCCTGACAAAGCTAGTAAAACATCTGCCAGGATGCACCTAACCCAGGAGTATTCTTACCCATTTGGGTCTCACTGAAAGGATATCAGCCACTACAAGGCAACCACTTGGTCCCTGTTAGGACTGTCTCAGGACATCAGATTATCATGTAAATTCCTCCTGCTGAAGCCAAATCCAATCTCTGTACCCCAGCACCGAATTAAATCTCAGAGGCAGAGTTTTGGGTGAAGTAGAAAAGAATCGCTTTATTGCTTTGCCAGGCAGAGGGGGCCACAGTGGGCTAATGCCCTCTGTTCCATGGCCCCTTTGCTAAGAAGATATCGACGTTTCTGATATAAGTTTGGTTAGCACTTCCCTAAGAGCTCTAGGAAACAAAAGGTACAACACTAACAGTCATGGGCTCTACCATCCATTTTCCAGAAGGGGCTGGATGGAAGGAGGTAATTTTCTGATATGAACCTGTTTTCCCCCATGATTTCAGAAGATACGAAAAGCGACAATGATGCAATGGCGGTGTTTCCTCCTCCTCCTTAGCTCTCACTGTGGGAAGGATCATAACATCCTCGGGATTTATGGTGGTAGAACACTGCTGATGGTCACTTTGGGACAAGTGGGCCATAGGTAGAGCGATAAAGTCCCCAGGCACCTAACGTTTAGGGGTTGTTGACTAAAAATAGTACACAACCCAGAAGTTGAGAGTTATGTTTTATTCAGTGGACTTTCTGAGAACTTCAAGCCCGGGTGGCAGACAGGACTCTCAGATAGCTCTGAGGGACTGCTCTGAAGAGGTAAGGGATGAGCCAGGATATATAGGGGTTTTTGCAATGAGACCAGGTAGTCAGAACATCAAAAGATGACTGTTAATTAAAGAAAACCAGACACCTCAAGTTAAAGGATTTAGTGCATTTTTAAAAATTTATTTATTTATTTTTGGCTGTGTTGGGTCTTCATTGCTGCATGCAGGCTTTCTTTAGTTGTGGCGAGGGGGGCTACTCTTTGTCACGGTGCGTGGGCTTCTCATTGAGGTGGCTTCTCTTGTTGCAGAGCACAGGCTCTAGGCGCACGGGCTTCAGTAGTTGTGGCTCATGGGCTCTAGAGGGCAGACTCAGTAGTTGTGGCTCACGGGCTTAGTTGCTCCGTGGCATGTGGGATCTTCCCGTACCAGGGCTCGAGTCCTGTCCCCTGCATTGGCAGGCAGATTCTTAACCACTTCACCACCAGGGAAGTCCCATAGTGCATTTCTATATATGGGACGTTGCAAAAGTCTAGGCTCATTGGAATCGTTCCTTTGATACGCACCTTAGCTATCTAGGGCCAGTATGCTGTGTTTTTCCATCCTGAGTCTCCTCAGGGTGCACTGCTTTGGGGATGCTGGCTGAAGTGGCTGATGGCTTGATGACGGGGCATCCTGCTTCTATCCTGAGTTTCCTTAGGACTCACTGTAGGGGCAGCTGTCATGTGATGGCTTGATGGCTGCAACACCCTCTGTTTGCTGATGCAAGGACAACATCTTTTCATTGACAGTCTAATCAGGCTTTTGTGAAGACAAAGTGGGGAGAAGTCCCCTTCCCTAACTGGCACTGCATGTAGCCAAGGAGATCCTGGGGTCCAGCCCTGTCCACCAGCGCCACCCAGCAGCAAGAAAGAGCCAGCACGGTCGTGCTGCGGGTCCCTGTGCCCACCCAGCGCCGCCAGCCTGGGTGCAGCCTGGTCAGTGGGCCCCACCCAGCACCAAAAAAACTGGGCCAGCCCCCAAAATAAAATAGGCAGCTCTTTTCGGCAGCAAAATGGGTTTATTGAGGAATAGCAGAGAACTGCAACTCAGGACCGGCCAGCTATGGTGAGTTGTAGGCGGGTCTGGAGAACGAAGGAGGTGGGCTTGCTTTTATTAGGTTTTAGGAGGAAATTGGGGAGGGTTGTCTTGAACAAACGTTTACTGGAGAAGAACAAGAGTTCAAGGCTGTGGCGGTCCCTCATTGGCTGCAATCGGGGGCTAGTGCCTTGTTGCTGGGGCAGGAAGGGATCTTCCTCCCTTTTTTTTTTTTTTGCGGTACGCGGGCCTCTCACTGTTGTGGCCTCCCCCGCTGTGGAGCACAGGCTCCGGACGCGCAGGCTCAGCGGCCATGGCTCACGGGCCCAGCCGCTCCGCGGCATGTGGGATCTTCCCGGACCGGGGCACGAACCCGTGTCCCCTGCATCGGCAGGCGGACTCTCAACCACTGCGCCACCAGGGAAGCCCCCTCCCTTTTTTCTTTTTTTAAAAGCAGGAGATAAAATTCCTATGTGAAAAATGTCTTCCTTTTTACCAATAGAAAAGTAATATTCTTATGTCCTTTCTTCCTGCCGGTTATACAGGCTGCAACAAGTTGTACGGGTGAGTTTCCCCTTCAGGGCGTCCTGACTCCATTTAAAATGAGCTTTCCTATATTTATTTTCACAGGTGCACAGAGCGGGTGCCCACCCTTCCCTGCAGGAGCCTGGGAATTGGAGGCCTGAGGACCAGCCTGCCCGGCACCACCAAGCAGCAAAGAGGAGGTGTTCCCTCCCCGACAAGACCCTGCCCCCAAGGAGCTATTGCCAGTCCAGCCCAGGTCTGGGGAGAGGCCAGAAAAAAGGGGTGCCCCGTCACTGGTCACTGTCCCCAAGGTGCTTGAGGGGCACACCCCTTTCTCTTGGCCACTCCCGTCTCTAGGTAACTGTCTCAAAGAGGTATGTCCGACCGGCTCACCCATCCAAGCACATGGGGCAGAGCTGTGTGGACGATAGCACCCCCAGCCCTAGGCGACAGAGGCAGAGCCCACCCTCTCCCCACCGGGAGCCCTTTCCCCAGGCCCTTCCCAGTAATGGGAAACCATCCAGAGGCAGGGCCGCCTTCTCCCATCCAATGGTCTCCTTAAGAACTGGGGCTGCAGAGACCCCCAAATCATGAAGGTGCTGCTTAAATGAGTGGAGTTAAGAAAATCCTCTATTTCGCCTTCCCCCATCTTGTACAGTCAGCCGTCAGCAAATATTCCTTGAACAACTGAACGTGTGGTCATCTTGCCTGATCGTCTTTATGAACTCCCAGCCACAATTTAAGGGCAATGGGACGGTCCCCATGACTTTGTGGGGAAACGGAGCCTCAGGGAGGCCAGCCCAAAGTCACTGAGCCAGCAACGTTCAGTCAGATGCTAAGACCTGGATATGCCCTCTGAGAGAAGGAAGGAGGGATGGAGGATGGGAGGAAGAAGCAACTTCTGTGGCTTAATCCCTATGGTCCACCACCACCAGCTCCAGTTTTCACTCACAAGCCCGTGAAGGATCAGCCCCACAGCGACAAGATTCCGGAGAAGAAGGCTGACACCACAGCAGGGGAAGGATAAGAATGACAGTAAAGGTGATGCCACCGCATCAGGTTATAGGTCGAAAAAACAGTGACGATCTTGCTGGACATTTGTCTCTGTTGGCACGGGATTCACAAGGAGACAGAGGGCTGGTGATCTGGGAGCAGGCTGCCAACAGCAGTCCCGTTGCAAAACCAGGTCTGGGTTTGGGCAGGGGTCGGGGGATCGAAATGCACAGAGAGAGCAGCCAATCCCAGTGTGTCTTCCAGCGGAACCTCTCTGGGAGCTCGTCATTGACGGATTCAGGCCACATCCCCATTTCTGGGCTTTGGTTGTGTGTTTCTCAGCCTTCCTTTGATCTCCTTTTCCAAACAATGAATGATGTCCAACGGAATGAAAGCACTGACATTCACGCTAATGATATTAATGACATTCACGCTAATGATATTAATGACATTCACGCTAATGATATTAATGACATTCACGCTAATAATATTAATGACATTCACGCTAATGATATTTATTAATGACATTCAGTCTTGTTCCTTCAACGTTGTTTTTGTGCAGCTTTTGATTCGTGACACATTCATCCATGAGGGGGCATGAGTGAAAGCCTTTTTCAAAATGTCTGATGAATGGAAACCAAAAGAAGCCAATGACCCTTTTTCTCTAACCTTGAAATCCCAAAGATTGACAAAGAACTCTGAAGCGGTGCTCTCTCCACCTGGGTGGCTTTTGAAAACTGAGTTGTCCTTCCTGAAACGGTACTCCATCCACAAACTATATGCCCTTGTCTCATAATAAGAAATTGAAAACAAACTCAGAGGAACTTAGAAATAACTCTAAGCGAGCCACAGTTAGAAATAAATGGCGTTTCCTACACTTCTCGACTCAAGTAAATAGCATTCCCTGCCCAAGGATGCCAACGCTTTGCATGGTGGTTTCTAGTTTGTCAGATACATTCATTGAATAAATACAGGTTGGACCTCTTTTCTGTGATCCGGCTAGTGTCTGGAGATGCTGTAGGTCTTTCTCCTTTTGATCTAGGGGACCAGTAGTAAGACAGACATTTGTCTTCTGCAAAGTGACAGCCCAGGGGCCATCTGTTTGCCCGGCATGGTGTGTATCCTTTAGTTAAATGAATCATCCACTGTTAAATATCGGAATGTTGCAGGTAAAAATAGCACCTCCTTTTTCCCACTAAAATATGGAGGAGTAATTAATTAGGGGCCTGTTTCCTGCATGGAGACAGCTGACTGGAGGTGAGTGATGGCTGTTCTCTTTAGTTGGGGGCACACATGATAGTTCCCCATTGACTGCTCTTTTATTGAATTCACCTTTCCAGCTAGTATTATATGGAGGGGTACGACTTCGAAAAGAAAAAGCAACTGCACAAATAATTATCTCATTCCATCTGTAGTCCGTGCTCCGAAGGAAAAGTTAAAGAGTGTGTTATATGTAATGGGGAGGGGAATCTTACCTATTCTCAGGTTCTGACCCCTGAGACTTCTCCAAATTTACGTCGCGGGATGAAGCCCAGGCAGGGCCAGGCAGGTAAGACCACACCGAGCTTTACAGATTGAAGTCATTTCATGCTCCATTGGAGAGCTATTCGTCTTTGCTCAGTCACATACATATGAATCTGGCTAAATACGTCTGTTACCGGGTGCCGGTCTGCTTCAAGAATTCTGCGGACAAGGTCTAGAAGACATTGTTATATTGTTAGGATTTTAAAGCTGTTGAAAAATAATCTTGTGGCAAAGAAAGATGTAAATCCTGATATTTTAACCATAAGCGAGATGCTAAGCTAGGATGGTATTCCATTCTCTAAATGCTACAATGCTACAAGGCAACTGTTCCCAGGTCTGACATGTTAATCCACTTGACATTCGACCAACGACATGGTGTTTTTATAGACTGACACCCACTGAAGGAGGCGAGGACTCATGCCATGCAGCCTGTCCCCTGCCTGCCCCGAACACCTCCATTAATTCAACTATTACTGATATAAAGGGGACACATTTAAATGTTTCAAGAAGAGAAAGTGCCTGTAGCTTTCAAAAGACATACCTCAAGGGCAGGGAGACACACAGAAGTATAAATCCGCCTATCCTTTTATTCCATCGTCAGGAGGTGAATTTTGGAGCACTAATAGAATTACTTTATCCTCAATAAATTCCAGCCCATAGTGACTTCAGGGCCAGGTACACCTTTTCTATTAACCTTCTTTTATGAAAGCAAAAGAGCGACGACAATGGGCCGTACAGCTGGTCTTCACAGAACCACATGTGAGTGTCTGTGTCCCACATAAAAACCTCTATCATGACCAAAATGTGTTGCTCAGATTCAAGTGTGAGGTTCAGGGAGGGATCATTTCCATAGCCCCTCATCAGCATCCTCAAAATATTAGCAGCTAATTGATAAAGTGTTTGCCACCTTCAGACACGGCTTTAACAAACAGCGCACGGGGCATGTCACTGAACACTCTGGGCAGCCCTACCGGGCAGCTACTTACTACTTACTTATCGCCCTTAGTACTTATTAACTCACGACTTTTACTAACTTTACCAATGAGGTGACTGAGGCAACAAGAAGTTAATGTGCCCCCAGATCAAACACTTAGACCTTTAGAACTAGGGAGCGAAGCAGGAGTCGATGCAGGGGGTCAACATCATGGCCATGTCTGTGCCACAGAGGACGCCCTTCAGAGGGCAGCAGCCGTAACTGACAGCAGTCATGGAAGAGATGCCTGAGAACCCGCAGGCAACAACCAGACCCAAGACGGATAATAAATGATAATTTTAAGCCATTGTTTTGAGTAACCAGTTAATTAATAATCTAGATTTACCAACGACAAAACCGAGGTTATGGAGAGTTTACTTGCCGAAAATCAAAGACATTTTGATGGAAGATCCAGGAAAAACTTCCAGGTTCCTCTGACCCAACTGCTCTTATTAGTGCGATATAGTTCCCTGTGCTATACAGTAGGACCTTGTTGTTTATCCATTCTATATATAATAGCTAACATCTGCTAACCCCCAAAATGCCAACCCATCCCTCCCCCAACCCTCTCCCCATTGGCAACCACAAGTCTGTTCTCTATGTCTGTGAGTCTGTTTCTGTTTTGTAGATAGGTTCATTTGTGTCATATTTTAGATTCCATGTATAAGTGATATCATATGGTCTTTGTCTTTCTCTGTCTGACTTACTTCAGTTAGTATGATCATCTCTAGTTGCATCTATGTTGCTGCAAATGGCATTATATTGTTCTTTTTTATGGCTCAGTAATATTCCACTGTATATGTACACAACATCTTCTTTACCCATTCATCTGTTGATGGACATTGAGGTTGTTTCCATGTCCTGGCTATTGTGAATAGTGCTGTTCTGAACATAAGGATGCATGTATCCATTTGAATTATGGTTTTCTCCAGATATATGTCCAGGAGTGGGATTGCCGGCTCATATGACAACTCTATTTTTAGTTTTCTGAGGAACCTCCATACGGTCTCCCATAGTGGCTGCACCAATTTACATTCCCACTGATAGTGTAGGAGGGTTCCCTTTTCAAAACACCCTCTCCAGCATTTGTTACTTGTAGACTTTTAATGATGGCCATCCTGATGGGTGTGAGGTGGGACCTCACTGTAGTTTTGATTTGCATTTCTTTAATAATTTCTAGCTTACTTTATTATAAGAATACAGTATATAATACATATAGCATACACAATATATGTTCATCAATTGTTTATGTTACCAGTAAGGCTTCCAGTCAATGGTAGGTTGTTAATAGTTAAGTTTTGGAGAAGTCAAATATTAAAAACGGAGGCTTCTCTGGTGGCCCAGTGGTTAAGAATCCGCCTGCCAGTGCAGGGGACACGGGTTCGAGCCCTGGTCCGGGAAGATCCCACATGCCGCGGAGCAACTAAGCCTGTGCGCCACAACTACTGAAGCCCGTGTGCCTAGAGCCCGTGCTCTGCAACAAGAGAAGCCACCGCAGTGAGAAGCCCACACACCGCAACAAAGAGTAGCCCCCGCTCGCCACAACTAGAGAAAGCCCACACGCAGCAACGAAGACCCAACGCAGCCAAAAATAAAATGAATAAGACAAATAAATTTACATTAAAAACATTAAAAGCAGATTTTCAACTGCAAGGAGGGTCAGCACCTGTAAGTCCCCATTATTGTTCAAGGGTCAACTGTAATTTGTTTTCTTTCATTTTCTTTCTGTAATTTGTTTTCTAATTCGAGTTTATCACACCTGTTTATGTAGAAAACTATAAAATCAGCTCCCCGATGCTGACAGTAAATGAGGTCAGCACACACATTCTCCTCCATGGGTCTCCAAACAGCTGCAACAACTGAAATTAATTTTGAAAACATCCATGGATTACAGTGGTTTTAATCTTCAGAGCAGGGATTCGTTTTCTCCGTAGAGTGAAAAATCTTGTCTCTCTTCAATTATCGTTAAGAATAAATGGTCCATGGTAGAGAAACTAGGAGCACACGCGCTGCAGCCCGATTCTACTCCAGCTCTAAGAGCTGTCACTTCTGTCTGTGACTTTGGACACCTTTGTTTTTCTTTTTAGAGTAACATCTTCATTGAGATATAAACTGAATACCAAAAAGAGTGCCCTCTTAAAGTACACAATTCAGTGGTTCTTTTAGGATATTCACAGAGTGGTGCAACCATCGTCACTAATCCCAGTGATGATGGTTGCTAATCATTTTTGGAACTTCCCGAAGAAACCCCATGCCCAGCAGCGGTGACTCCCCATCCCCCTTCCCCTAGCCTGCAGCTACTAATCTCCCTCCGGGAGATTTCATTTAAGTGGAAGGTTATATAAGTGCAGGAACCTCCATATGGTTTCCCATAGCGGCTGCATCACTGGAGGGTTCATATAAGTGGAATCATACAATATTTGTCCTTTTGTGTCTGGTTTCTTTCACTTAGCATCATGTTTTCAAGGTTCATCATGGGGTAGCGTGCGTCCGAACTTCATTGATTTCATGGCTGAATAATATTCCAGAGGACAGGTGTACCACGTGGTATTCATCCCTTCATCAGTGGATGGACACGCGGGTTGTTTTCACTTCTGGCTGTGATGAATAATGCTGCTGTGAACGTTCCTGTATACGCTTTTGTGTGAAGATGTATTTTCATTTCTATCAGGTATATTCCTAGGGGTGTAATTGCTGGGCTGGATGTGTTTCTTAATCTCCTGGTGCTTTTGTTTCCCCATCTATAAATGGGCCCAGTGATAGTTACTTCTTCGTGGGATTTCTGTGAAAATTAAATGAACTTAATCTACAGGAAGCATTTAGGACATGTTTCTATGGCAATAAACATTCACAGCATTTCATTATCAACATGTCCTTATCTCCATGTGTTCCCCAGCCAGGAAGTTCTACCAAACCCCTCCTTTTGGATTTTTAAAAAGACTTTATTACATAGACATTATCGATTAAATCCTTGGTCATTTGTAGTTGATTCAACCTCCAGCCCCCCTACTCTCCCAGGAAATCAGGGGGTGGGACTGAAAGTTCCAACCCTCTAAATCTTGGTTGGTTCCCTTGGTAACCAACCCCAATACTAAGGTGTGGTCCAGAGGCCACATGATTTGTGGATGATTAAAGATTTCTATTATATGCATTCGTTTGATACTGTCCTTTACTTCAAGTTCCAGTCACACCTAAAAAGAAATCTTGGCATTAGATTTTGTTTGTTTGTTTTATTGTTCAATAAAAAAGAAAAAAATTATGCCTTGTCTTTGGAGAAGCCTTAACCCTTCAGCCTACCTGCCTGGATGATGACTCACATGTTCCCTTCAGCCCTTGAAAGAATTACTAATACTCCCTGAAATATCCATACTTCTTAGTTTTAACTGACAAGTTGTGAATATCAAGAAGGAAATGGCTTATCAAAAGTAAGAATAATGTTGACTAGAAAGAACAGAAAGTAGAAAATGGCCAAAAAAAAAAAAACCCAAAGAGATTGCTTCAATGGCAAATTTATGAAAAAGAGAAATAACATAAAATGCTCATTATCAAATGAGCAAACTCTCCAGATCTTTCTGAATTTCTACAACACATTTCCATCCCACCGGAATCATCTGTGCTTCGAAGCATCCTATTTGCTCACTCAGCGGTATCTCTGGAGCCAGCTCTGTATTCAAGGAGCTGCATCCTTCTTGAACTTGTGCAAAAACAAACACTCCGGGGTCCTCCTGCATGGGTTCTCTCCCCCACCTGGCAGGTGATAACCCAGGAACCATGACACCGGGGGATCTTCCCTCCCCCCGGTTCACAGATGGGTGAAAGACTCACAGAATCACTTCTCAAGTGCCTCTATGCCCCTGTTGCTTGCTGTGTGTCTTACTTTCCTCACCCTGACCTTGAACCCTTGGCACATCTCCCGGACTTGCAGGTGGGCATCACCTTGTTTTCCTGGGAATCCACCTGTCAACCAGGGCAGAGACAAGGGGTTCCCTGTCTATTTGCCTGTGATGAGTTTCCCTGCAGCACTGAAACTCAGACCTGGTCCTTTCAGCACCCCAATCCATCCTTCCCCAGTAAAGGACTCCTTACTTGGGGTGCAAGAGCCCCCAGGTGCCAGCTCCCAGCTACGAGGACAAAGACCCCATCTTGTCACCTTCCCCAAGGGGAAGAAGGCATCAGCTCAGGGGACACGCAGCATCTACACTGGGGGCGGGGCCGGGGGGGTGGCAGTTACACTGCCAAGCCCGTTCCTGCTTGAAGATTCCCAGCATGAATCCATCATTTCAGTGATGGGGGAGGAGGCAGACCCCATGCCCACATGTCCTTGAAAAGTAGGGGAGAACAATGAAAACCAGAAGTCCCACTGCTGGGCGTATACCCAGGGAAAGAACAGAAAGTAGAACAGAAATAACAGTAAATAGTGCCACAGAAATTTCACTGCAGCGCTATTTACAATAGGCAGGACATGGAAGCAACCTGAGTGTCCATCAACAGAGGAATGGATAAAGAACATGTGGTCCATATACACAATGGAATATTACCCAGCCATAAAATGGAACAAAATAATACCATTTGCAGCAACATGGATGGACCTCGAGATTGTCATACTGAGTGACGTACCTCAGACACAGTCAGACACACAAATATCATATGGTATCACTTACATGTGGAACCTAAAAAAAGGGGGTACAAATGAACTTATTTACAAAACAGAAGTAGAGTCATGGATGTAGACAACAAACTTATGGTTACCAGGGGATGGGGGAGAAGGGATAAATTGGGAGATTGGGATTGACATATACATGCTACTCTGTATAAAATAGATATACTGTGCTACTGTATAGCACAGGGAACCCTACTCAATACTCTGTAATGGCCTATATGGGGAAAGAACCTAAAAAAGAGTGGATACATGTATACGTATAACTGATTCACTGTGCTGTACACCTGAAACTAACACAACACTGTAAATCAACTTTACTCCAATAAAAATTTTTTAAAAAAGAAAAAGAAATCAGAGATGGGAGGTCTGCAGAGAATGTGAGTTTGAAGAGCGTTGAACGCTGTCTTCTGCAGACTCTTCTAGGAACTCTCTGTCCCACGTGGCTGGACCAACAGTTTAGCCTTGAAATGAAATTTTGGAGTCTGAAGTCCTGCACGCGGAATAAATCAATCATGAGTGTGTGTGATAAACTTTAGCCTTTGGCATGTCACGATTTCAAGACTTTTATTGCACCAGCTGTTTCTATAGTTTACCTTCTAAGTTATTTGTGTTCCCTTTATAATTTGTGGAAACGTCTTGCAAAGGGAGTTTTACATAAACTCCTGATTCTGGGAATAGGACTGAAATTTTATGATCTTTGCTATACATAAATTACATTCGGATTTTGTTCAATATTTTTTAAATGATTTCATTTTTTAAAACTTTATTTCTGATAGAGAATATGTTATTTAGTTATTCTTTAGTAAGCACCTTGGTATGTGAATTAGCCTAAGAAGCTCATGATCATGTAAACATTTTTTTCGCAAAATCTTTAAAAATAAAATGTACTTTCATATTTGTTTAACCGTGATTAACATGTGGGCAGAGGACTCACATAGAGAATCCATAGAAGAATTAAATATACTGAACATATACTAGAATCAGTCTTAATTAAAATCGTATTTAAAATAGTAATAATTTGTCTTTTTCCTATAAAGTAAGAATTATAAAAAAATTGTTGCTAACTATTGGCTAGAAATATTAACATTTTCAAATTATTCATCACTGGTGTGAGAAAATAATAATATGAATAATAATAATGAAAACAACATAAGAAGTACATGAATCTCTTACAATGTCCCAGGCTCTTTGCAATGTTCTGAGTTCTTTATATAATAACTCATTTAATCCTTGCAAAAATCCCATGAGAAAGGGATTCTTTAATCTCCAGGTTACAGATGAGGAAACTGAAGTAAAGAGTAGTTAGGTAACATGTCTTAGGATCACAGAATTAATAAGTGAGAGAATAGGTATTTAAATCCAGACAGAGTTGCTCAAATATTGTTCTCACGACCTCAAAATTTGCCCAATACATCTAGAAAATTGTGCCATTACATATCAGGAGCTTGACATCATCATCACCATCCTTTTGCTATTTTAAATAATGCCACCACCTCTTGAATAATACTCTTTGTGCACAAATGCAGGACTACCACTAGCTCATGCAACACGGTGTACAAATTGAGAAAGTGTCACTTTTTCCATGCTTCTGTCAATAAATTTTCATATTATGCTGATTTTGTAAGAGTGGAACTTTTTCCTACTGTCTGCTGGAAAAGAATCTGAATAAATAACATACAACTGTGACTACTTTCTCTCATATATAGTCCAGTTGTGCACTGTACAACCTGCACGACTGTACATGGCAGTCTGCTCACTGGGTTAGATCTGTTAAAACATAATGACCAGATACAAGGATATCTCAATTGCAACCCTCAAATTACCTTGCGTAAAGTTATAACTGTGCACATTTTCACCAATATGATTACTCTAAACCTGGACATTACTACATTTATTTTTCCTGCCAATCTCGGTAAATATATTTATTTCATTTTCTTTTAATGAGTTTCCCTGATGACCTTCGAGATTGAGAAGGATCGTGTAAAGATCCTCCTGGAAACCTGATTCAAACGTGCCAAAGGGTAAAACAGTCATTGAAACAATCAGGGAATTGAACACTGACTGACGATCAGAAGACGCTAAGGAATCATTGTTAATTTTGTAATGATGTTGCTATAGTTATGCTTTCCTTAAAGTCCTTTTTAGAGATGCAGCCCAAAGTACTTACTAATGAAATGCTTTGATATCTGGAATGTTTTAAAAAATATTCCAAGTGGAGTGAATGCAAAGAAACAAGATTAGCAAAACAGTAATAACTGTTAAAACTGCGCAATGAGTATTTGGAAGTCCATTTACATATTGCTCCATTTTTTATGTTGATGTATTTTGAAATTTTCCATAAAAAAGGAGCGTTACATTTCATGTTGTTGGAATAGAATGAAATAACCCTAGGGAACTAATGCAGTAGAGACAAGAACATTAGAATAAGTGTAATAGAAGTTAAGTTTTCCTTTTAAAATCTATGGACATCAATGGATCTTAAATGTCATCTATAGGTTGACATTTACAGAACATGCCTGGACAGGAACAGGAAACTCCTTCTTACGCAGAATATTTTTTAATGCTCCTCTCTTAGCAGTGAGAGGTTGATTATTTTATATCCTAAAGGGTTTCTTTCCTGCCACACTTTTATGTGGAAAGAAAAAAAGGACACAGAGAGGTGGAAATTAACTGATAACTTTATTCCCCAGGTTTCCATGGGCCTGTGTGTTTCCATCTGATCTTATTCTATTTAAGCTCTTGATTGATGTTATATTTAGAGCAGGATCAAAAGCCCAGTTAGAATTAATCTGGGGGCAGATCTTTCTCATTCGATTTTTTTTTTTTTTTGGTTTCCATCACAGAATTTATCTCGTGTTCATTGTGTTCCAGGCATTGTGTTGGTGCTGGGGCCACAGAGCCAGATCAGAGAGTCTCTGCAAATATTTCAGAGTTTTTTGTTTACTTGGTTTTGTTGTTTTTTAATCAAAACTAATTTGTGAATAAATGATAGCGTTACAGAATTGGTCAACCGGACCAGTAAGAAAGCAGCACCCCAAGCATGATTCCTCTTGGCTTGATCAAGCTGAAAGGGTGAGCATTCGAAAGAAGTAGCCTCGTTCTTTCAGACCAAGTGGTGCAAATTTGTCCCGTCGAGTGTAGGTGTCAGCAGTCTCAGCATCCATTTCTTCCCAAAGAGCCACGACAGATAAAGCTGCCCCCCAGGCCGGCAGCTAGGGGCGGGGAGCTGTCCACTTCCTGGGCTAGCACAGCAGGCGGCTCCCCATACTGCCTGACATGGAGCAGGGAGACGTTTATCTCATAAAGAGGCACCAGAAAGGCAGAACTTTGTCTTAACCAACTTCCATCAAAAGAGGACTCCCACAGGAATGCAGGAGAGGAGGGGCAGTTCCATCCCAACAGTCCCTGCGGGAGGGAAGCGCCTATCTCATGGTCCAGCAGGAATAGGCCGCGGATGCTGGCTGGCAGACGACGAGCAGACGCGATGTCTTTAGAAAGATGAACAACACCTGGGATCAGAGATTTAAAATAGCAGAGTAGGGCTTCCCTGGTGGCGCAGTGGTTGAGGGTCCGCCTGCCGACGCAGGGGACGCGGGTTCGTGCCCCGGTCCAGGAGGATCCCACATGCCGCGGAGCGGCTGGGCCCGTGAGCCATGGCTGCTGAGCCTGCGCGTCCGGAGCCTGTGCTCCACATGGGAGAGGCCACAGCAGTGAGAGGCGCGCGTACCGCAAAAAAAAAAAAAAAAAATAGCAGAGTAACTGGTAGAGCAGAGGATCCTGAGTAATCACAAAGAAATTGAAATTGATCCATGAACAGGTCCACAAGCAATATGGTACTTGGCTGTACGTTTCTCCCCCTCTCCCCCTCTCCTTATTATTATGATTATTTTATTGGTGGTGGAGTCTACTTTAATCATTTATTTAATGTAAGAATTCCTGGGATCCAAGCAAGCAAAATGCACATGTTAAAATAAAGATTCAGGGGCTTCCCTGGTGGCACAGTGGTTAAGAATCCACCTGCCAATGCAGGGCACACGGGTTCGAGCCCTGATCTGGGAAGATCCCACATGCCGCGGAGCAACTAAGCTCGTGCGCCACAACTACGGAGCCTGCACTCTAGAGTCCATGAGACACACACCTACTGAAGCCCGCGAGCCACAGCTACTGAAACCTGCGCTCCTAGAGCCCGTGCTCCGCAACAAGAGAAGCCACGGCGATGAGAAACCCACGTGCCGCAGAGTAGCCCCCACTCGCTGCAGCTAGAGAAAGCCCGTGCGCAGCAAGGAAGACCCAACGCAGCCAAAAATAAATAAATTAATAATAAATTAATTTAAAAATTAAAAAACAATAACGATTCACCCAATCTCACGATACCCACCGCTCTCTAGCTGCCATGAAAACACACTTTGGGGCACCACTCTGCCGTGTCCCCATCACCAGCACCACAAATGCTCGCTTCTCATCAGTCCACACTCCCAGCATCTCTATGAGCAAAGAGCCACATCTCACACAAAACAAGCTTCTATCAGAGAAACATGAGCTTGTTAACGGAGGGGATGAAACTTGAAGCCATGAGCTACTGTGTCATAAATGAGTGCAAATTACATTGTCAGTGCTATTTACAATTTCACATGGCACAGAGCCCTGGAATTATGTCTATGCAATTATTCCATTCACAGGACTTTTCAGTAAGGGATTCTCACCATGGCCAAAACGCATTTGGAAGCTTCTGTGGTGTGTGGAAGTTAGAACCAGCTCTGAACGGATTCATCACTGCATATTCGGAAGAAAAATTGTGAACAAAGGCTCTAAAGATGGGTCTGGACCTAATAAAAAGAAGGCCCAGAGCTTCCCTGGTGGCGCAGTGGTTGAGAGTCCGCCTGCCGACGCAGTGGACATGGGTTTGTGCCCCGGTCCGGGAAGATCCCACATGCCTCAGAGAAGCTGAGCCCGTGAGCCATGGCCGCTGAGCCTGCACGTCCGGAGCCTGTGCTCCGCAACGGGAGAGGCCACAGCAGTGAGAGGCCCACATACTGCAAAAAAAAAAAAAAGAAGGCCCAATCTGGAGACAACATAGATGGCAGTGGACTGTGTGGTCATGGGGTCAAAACACTGAGTCGATTTCCAAATATTCACATGGTCAGGTCAGCATAAGCAAAATCTTGGACATTGTCTGTGTCCACATGTTTCTGCCACCTTTGAAAATCCCTTCACAGATAGATTCTGTTACATCTAATCTGTAAATATTTGAGTACACTGTTCTGAAGGATAACAACCATTTTTTAAACGCGATCACAATACCGTGTCACACCTAAAATGATATACAGTAATTTAAATCATCCAGTACCTCATAAGCATTCAAGTTTTCTCCAATGTACGAACCTGTTTTTAAATCCCCGCTATAGCATGTGTGATTTTGTTTTATTTCCATAGATTAGGATGTCAGCCTTTTCTTCCACTTTGGTTCCATGAAAAGTAGCAAATCCTGTCATTAGATTCACCTTCGCCAAACTGCCCACGGCTGCTGGTTCCCTAAACTGTTCAACCAACAAAACACTGCTTAGTTTGTTCTAAAAGACGAGTTTTCTTACCATCCTAGTGGAAAATTAAAGCACTGATTGAAAGAAGTAAAATCAGCTTTTGTCATAATAAAAGCAAGCATGAAGCTTCCAGCTAGTATAACAAAGGTAAGAATTACAACTGCAGGAGAACAACAGTGCACAGTAGGGTTGCCTTAACCTATGTAATTTCTAGGGAAATGTCCCCCTATCCCACTATCACGAGACAATGCCATTGATGTGCCAACATGAATGACACATGTCATACAGCATATGACAGCTCTGGTTCTGTTCTGCCACAGGAGTTAAGAACATGGAGTCTGCACCTGGGGATTCTTAGAGGATCCTGTCTGGACACAGTGCCTTCCGTGCGTCCTTGATGTGAGCGGGGCACAGATTGCTTAAATGAACCAGCTCACATCCTGCTGTGATCTGGGTAAGAGATAGTTGGAAAAGAACAACAAACCAAAGCATTTCCAAAGACCGTCCTCTTTCCTCGACAGATGTGGAATCGCTGCCCTCAAAAGCTGTCTCATATGTGGTCTGGTTGACACGTGGTCAAGTGGTCAACAGTCACACCCTCGGGACCCCAGGCCTGTTTCTGTTCCTAGAACAAGCTGAGCTGGTTCCTGCCCCAGATGTTGCCCCTGTCTGTCCTCTGCCTGGAGCTCCTGCCGAGGTCTGGCTCCTTTGCATGCCCCCTCCTGGAGGACAGCATGCTTGTCCATCCCCTACAGAACCCTTCCTGGACCTCTCTGACTCCAGCTGCTCCATCCCTCCATTCCAGTCTCTCTCCATCAAATCACCCCGTTTACTTCCTACCTAGTAGTTTCTTCCCACCTAGAAGTTGTGTGTTTATTCGTTTTCATGCGCATTGTCTGGACCGTCCCATTGTGTGTGAGCACCATGAGGGCGGGGACTCAACTTGTCAAGGTGACCAGAATGCCCCAAGGACTACATCCGTGTGTGGCACACGGGAGGATAAAGGAGGCATGGATCTGGGCGTGGAGTCCCTGCGGATGGAGACCAGGCATACCCGCCTTCCGCTGAGCCTCCAGCACAACCCGCACGGCGGAGGTGGTCCCAGGAACCTTGTCTTCGAGGAGTCGGATCCTTGGCTGAAATCAGGGAGAACATGGGGCGGGGGGGGGGGGGGAGTTTTTGCTCTTTGATGTCCAAGAAAGGACAACCTCAAAATAGCAGCACGTTTAACTTAAAAGTAAGGCTGGGGTGGGGAATGTCAAGGTAACCCAAGGACGGAGCCATGTAACAACAATACAACACGACATCTCCTTCTCGATTTCAGTGATGACGTCAACCAAGTTTTGGATGCTTCCGGCTCATCACAGCCAGATACAGGGGCTGTGACAGATCTCCCTGTGTTGGAAGTCTCACCGTGTTTTATTTGAACTCTCATATCTGGCCTCACACACATAAAATTCAGTCCTATTGAAACCGAGCAGGACCCTGTAGGGCTCCTGGGCACAAAAGCCTTTCCGTGTCCCTCATTTCCTGCGTACAGGAAATTGGCTTCATTCAGCCTCCGTGACCTTCCCTGAGTTCCAACGGGCAGGTTCAAGCAGTTGTTAGTAAGGGAAGAGATGGGATGCAGAGACAAGGGAGGCGCAGTCAGGAGACAAGAGTGCAGCCTTGGGGCAGGGTCCTAGCTCCCCCTCAAGGGATACACAGAACAATATCTTTGAGCTGTTTTGCAGGTACTGAAACCCCCATCAGGTGGGAGAAGTTAACTGCATGCTGCCCACAGGCACGTAGACCCCAGACCAGCTCTAACCAGAAAGTTGATGATGCCGACTCCCACTTACCTCACCACCAACCAATCAGAAGAATGTCCACGAGCTGACCACGCCCTCTTTGAACCATTGCTATAAAGCTCCTCACTACCGCCTCCAGGTCGGGACACACAGCCCTGAGGGCATTAGCCCGCGGTGGCTCCCTTTGCCTGGCAAAGCAATAAACCTATTTCTTTCTTCTTCACCCAAAGCTCTGCCTCCAAGATTTCGTCTGGTAGCGGGGTACAGAGGCCAGATTTCAGCAACATTTCTTCCTTGCAGCAGGGTCTTTGTTCCCCGTGCTGAAGCTCTTGGGCCTCACGGTGGGTCTCATATGAGCTACATTTAATCAGACACTCCTCCAGCCTCATCCAGAAGACACAAACCCATCCCGAGAATGTTTCAGCACAATTCCCTGTAAAGTAGGACCAAGGGGAGACAGTGGGAATTATATTACCTAAAACAGCCAGAGAGAGAAAATAGAAGGAGGGGCGTGTGTGTATGTGTTTGTGTGTGTGTGTGTTTGTGTGTGTGTGTTTGAGGAGGTGGGAGAAAAGGATCATGGGATTACTAGGAATCATCTAAAAAATTATTAAATGTCATCTTTGCATGAAGAACTGTCCACTAGCATCCATGTACATTTTTTAAAATTTTATTTTATTGAAGTGTAGTTGATTTACAATGCTGTAGTAGTTTCTGCTGTACAGCAAAGTGATTCCGTTTTTGATATGTAGATAGGTAGATAGATACACACACATACATATACATATGTATATAGTCCTTTGTCATATTCCTTACCATTATGGTCTATTACAGGATATGGAATATAGTTCCCTGTGCTGTGCAGTAGGACCTTGTTGCTTGCATCTATGTACATATTAAACACACTCCATTCAGAAGTTATAAATATATATATAT
>NW_021703765.1:82351886-82519643 GCF_005190385.1 Monodon monoceros | reverse complement strand
ATATGTATATAGTCCTTTGTCATATTCCTTACCATTATGGTCCGTTATAGGATATGGAATATAGTTCCCCACGCTGTGCAGTAGGACCTTGTTTTTTGCATCTACGTACATATTAAACACACTCCATTCAGAAGTTATAAGTTTTTTTTAGGGTACATATTTAGGTGATTTATCCCATTGGGTATGAGTGTCAGGCACTGCTCCAGGAGCTAGCACCATCTTCATTTGACAAACAAGAAAACTGAAGCACAGAGGGGCTGAGATCCTTCCTGCCAGGGTCCATATGGAGGGGGGCAGCACAGCTGGGATCAGACCCAGGCAGCCTGGGTCCGAAGTCTGAGCTCTGTCCATCCATCCTCCCCTCTCTCTGCACCCAGCTCACAGTGTCCCCGTGGTAAGCTGCCTCCTTCCCCACCCCCCTCTCGTGCATGCTCCCTCTTGATCCGTTTTTCCTTCCACCGCCATGTCCCCTCTGGGAGCCCATGGATGCCCTGTTCTCAAAGGGGCTCAACAAGTTTTAGCTCACATAACCACTCTTCCCCTATCCACATAACAAAATAGGTCAGGAGACCAGGGGAGGGAGATGCATGTGGTCAGGGCCAACCTTTTCCCTCTCATGGATTTCTGTGGCTTGAATTGCCAAGGATGTGAAAACCTGAGTCTGTCTTACAAAGCAGCAGAGGCGACAGGGCTTAAGGAAATAATATCCTCTCTCCTGGCTCCCATGGGCAAGATGACACTTTACGGAGAAATCTCCAAGTAGCAGAGACATCCGTGCATCTCTCATCCAACTTTCCGTGTAGAAAAACAACAGGTCAGTTGAACTCTGGGCAAAAAACTTTAAAGTGCAATTAGGATGCTTGGCATTTTCCCCTTGTCTTCTGGTGGCAGGGGTGAGAATTTCAGGTGTCACGTGTTCATTCATTTTGCACCAGCACCGCTAAAAAGGCTATCGGAGGGAACCTCCGGCCTGAAAGTTTTTGTCCAGATGTCTCTTGTGAGGTCCTAAAATAAGCAAAGCGATGCTTTAGGGATTCAGAAAAATGGGAAGAAAATTCCAGACTCACAGGTGTTGTTTGATTTTGCAGGGTTTTTATAGTTCGGCTTGCCTCACCCAGCAACGACAAACTTCCAAGAGTTCTGGAAATACATATGAACCAACATAATCAGTCCACAGTTCTAATTAATTTTACACTGACAACTAAGGGAAAAAAAGGATTTAGTTTAAAATGACTTCCACTGGGTAGAGTGAAACATAATAAACAGTGCAATTTATAACCTCTGCTTCTAGTTAAATTTATTTTTAAAAATCTATTTTGGAGATTCAAATATTAAGCTTTGGTGACAAAACTAGCATCAGATACAATCTCTGTATGTGTCCCTTTTGGGTTAAATTGGTTTTTGGAAGGAACAATAAATACAGCTAGATTCCTGAATTCGGAATGAAAATGAACAGATTCATTCCTTCAGAAACCTTGTCCCTGATACGCCACCAGCTAATGATTTTCCCTTCATCTGCCAACTAAAGACTGTGGTTCTCAAAGCATCTTTTATCTTCACTCACTTGTGATCCCCAAGGCATGTCAATCCAGCTTGTACTGTGTTTGCCTCAAATATTGGTTAAATTCCAGTTATGGTTACCCACAACAGCAATAAAACAGGGATATAATTAATAGGGAGCAAACTCAATATTATTTCATTCAAACACATCAGCTGGGGAGGATCGTTGCCACATAAGCCCTTAGAAACCTGCACTTTGCAGTCTGTAAGATCCTTTATTATGTCTGATCCCAGCTCAAGAGTATCCTAACACTTTCTTGAATAAAGCGGTAACTTTTTTTTCGGACTACAAAAGCAACATATATTCAAGGTAGAAAATTCAGGGGGAAAAAAGGAAAATCATTTGCAGTCTTATCAATTCTACCACCCATGGTGGTTAACCGTGCTTAGTGTATGTCATTTCAGTCTTTTTGTTTTTTTCCTTAAAAAAACAGACACATTGAGGGAACTCCCTGGCGGTTCAGTGGTTAGGACTCTGCACTCTCACTGCCGAGGGAGCGGGTTCAATCCCTGGTCGGGGCACTAAGACCCTGTAAGCCGCACAGTGCAGCTGAGAAAAAAATTTTTTTAAATAAATAATAGTAATAATAAAAAAAAGAAAACAGACACATTGACAAAAGCACTCTTCACACGTGGGAATATAAAATGGTACGGCCGCTCTGGAAAATAGTTTGGCAGTTCACTTTAAAACTAAAAGTGGACTTAACACATGACCCAGTAATTCCTGGGCATTTATTCCAAAGAAATGTGAACTGATTTCTATGTAGAAAATGTACACTAATGTTCAAGCAGTAGCCCCAAACTGAAAAATACCTGGATATCTTTAACAGATGAGCAGTTAGATAAACGGTGGCCCAGCCTTACTGAGGAATACGGCTCAGCAAACAAAAGAATGGACCACTGACGCACATGTTGCCCTGCGTGAACCTCAAGGATACTATTGTGAGTGGAAGAGCCCGTCTCAAAAGGATACATGCTGAAGATGCCATTCATATAAGATTTGTGAAATGACACAGTTACAGCAATGAGAACAGAATAGTGGCTGCCAGGACGTTGGGAGGGCATAAAGGGACAGCATTAAGGCGCTTTGTGGCAGGGAGAGCTATATACCTGGCTTGGGGTAGTAGCTACACGAAAGTACACGTGTGATAAAACTTCAGACATACACACAGGAATGCATGTATAGTCATCCCTCAGTATCCACGGGGACTGGTTCCGAGACTCCCCATGAACACCAAGACCTGCAGATGCTCAAGTCCCTTATGTAAAATAACTGATAGAGTCGGTCTTCCATACCAGCAAGCTCTGCATTCGTGGATTCAACCAACCGTGGATTGATTTGAAATCGCAAATACAGAGAACTGTCTGTACAACCAGTAAAATCTGAATAAATTCTATAGATTGGACCACTGTCATCGATTTCTCGATTTCAACCTCACAGTTTTGCAATATTTTTGATATTTGATATTACAGTTATACAAGATGTTAATTGGGGGACAGGTTGGGTGAAGACTGCCTGGGATCTCCCTGTGTGTTTCTTTGTAACTTTCTGTGAATCTGTAATTATTTTAAAACAATTTTTTGGAAGAATAAGGCAGTAACCTTGTTCTACTAAGAAATGATATATAGTTTTTCATTCTTTTTTCTAAAACCATTATCCCGTTCCAGGGCAATTTTAAGATTAAAGTATGAATTAATATGATGTATGAAGAATATTCTCTATTTCACTCAAAAATATTAAAGTTGTTATAGATTTTCTTAAAATAGCATATACAGTGCCTGCTGCTGGGTTTAATTTTCACTGTACATAATTGTCATTTTCCCATGTCATTAAGCACCTTTTTCTTTTGCACCATCACTTTTTAAATGCTTTCAGTGTATTTCAGTGTGTGGCTAGATTCTACACAAGCAGTCCCCTATCCCTGGATATTTAAACTGTGTCATACATGTCACCATTACAAATCCTTTTCGGTACCATGATTCATTGCTTTTCTAATTATTTTGCAGGAGAATTTGCTAGAAGTAGAATTTTGCAAGATGCATAAGGCTTGGAGTGAACACTGGCCATTTCCCCCGTTGCAGGAGGCTGTGCACGTGTTTATGAGAAACTGGGGTCACACCATCTGGGATGTTGTCATCCTCCACCATGAATATACCTGGCCAGAAGTTTTCTCTCCAGCTGCTGCCTTGATTGCAAATGAGCATGCGCTAAACTCCACAGGCTGGACTCCCCAAATCTGGCTCAGGTCTGAGGACCCGTGAGAAGGAGCCCCTAGGGGGCACTTGTTAGAAGTCAGCCCTGCCCTCAGCTGCAGGAGGGGGACTCGGGTTCCTGCCGGATGGATGATGAGACTCACCTGAACACCGTGAACACCAGGAAGGCTTGAAGACAGGAGAGAACTCTCTCCATCTTCCATCTCAGCAGAGCTTTCCCTTCTCTGGGCCACCTGAGTTCACTGTAATAAAACAGCCATGAGTCGTTCCAAGGTGAGAATCGGTCTACCACCACAGGAAGAAAACGTTATTGGGGGAAAACATGAACAACAAATAAAATATAATTATTTGAGACGTCACTGAATTTCCAAGAAGGGAAACAAAAAATAAGTACTAAAAGGAGACTTCCCTGGTGGCACAGTGGTTAATAATCCATCTGCCAATGCAGGGGACACGGGATCGAGCCCTGGTCCGGGAAGATCCCACATGCCGTGGAACAACTGAGCCCGTGCGCCACAACTACTGAGCCTGCGCTCTAGAGCCCGCAAGCCACAACCACTGAGCACACGTGCCACAATTGAAGCCTGCACACCTAGAGCCCGCGCTCCGCAACAAGAGAAGCCACCGCAATGAGAATCCCGCGCACCGCAACGAAGAGTAGCCCGCGCTCGCCGTAACTAGAGAAAGCCCGCGCGCAGCAACGAAGACCCAATGCAACCAAAAAAAATAAAAGTACTAAACGAAGTTGAAGAAGAGGAAGAGCAGGACGTATTGAAATAAAGTCAATCAATTAAATTTGTAAAAACTTTTCATTGAAATACGCACACATGGAAAGCGAATATATGATTGCACAGCAGGATAGGGTATCACCTGCACAGCAGAAGCTCCCTTGTCCCCCTCCAGCCATGTTCCCCGCAAGGGCAACCACCTTCAACAGCATGGATTAGCATTGCCTGTTTTTCTGCCTTAAAGAAATGGGATCCCTTGGTAACTTGGGCTCATACAAGTCAACATTATATTTGTGAGAATTGTTTCCACTGCAGTGCGTAGCTATATATTGCTCATTTTCACTGCTGTATAGTATAATTTATTAGTTCATTCTCCATTCTACTCCTGATAAACATTTGGGAAGTTGCCACTTTCTGACTTGTGCAAACAGTGCAGCTAGAACATTCTAGCACCTTTCTTTCAGTGATGTATTCACACCTATCCATTGGGTATATAACTTAGGAATATCTAAAGTTATATATTTGTTCAGATTTAGTAGATTCCGCCAAACAGTTGTCCAAACTAGTCATGCTCCTTTCAATTAAACTTTTTATTTTTCTTTCATTTGTGGTTTGGGGAAATGTATAGACTACAAGATATAATTTACTCGGCTTGGATATATGGTTCTTTCTAAAAGGGATGAGGCTGATTCCATGCCTCTGCTCTCGGAACTGTGTTGTCAGAAGACACTAATCTCTTCCGTGGCACAGCCGTCTGGACCCAAACCCTAGCCTGCGTCTGAATCCTAGCTCTGTTACTAGCTGTTGACCTTGGGCAAGCGACTTCACCTCTTGTGCCTCAGCTCTGTCATAGGTAACACTGGAATGTGAATCGTTCCTGTCCCGCAGGGTTCTTTTGAGGATTAAGTTAGTTATGATATATAAAGGACTTGGAAGGGTGCTGGTACGCTGAAAGACTGTGTGTGTGAGTTACTCTTACTTTTTAAAGAAAGAATCTGTTGAGGTTTCCTGTGCTCCGCGGGCAATTAGAATTTTATATTCAGGGAATACATGTAGATGTTCAAATTTCAGAAGCTTTTCATCTTTTAAAGGATTCTCATTGCAGAAAGCAGAGGGGAAGCCTGGTATGTGGTTAAGAACCTGGGCCAGGAGGTAGGAAATGTGGCCATCGAGTCTTTGTACTGGGACTTTGAGTTCCAAGATGGTGGTCCTAGCCCCAGGGGATGGATCCAGTATCTTAGCAGGGATATTAGTGCTGAGACCCAAGTGGAGAGAAGGAGGTGGTTTTAGGAGGCTACGGTGGAAGGGCTGATGGGGAAGAGAAAACTCTGGGCTCAAAGACCCCAAGAGGGAGAAAAACTCACATCTCTGAGCAGCATAAGGAAGGTCAGTGTGGCCCGAGAATGGATAGTGATGGAGCTGGAGAGCGAGGCAGAGTCAAATCATGGCAACAACTTTGAATTTTATCCTCCACTCTAATGGTAGCCATTGACATGGGGCGGTGGCCTGATCTCCTGGACTGTGGGTTTCTGATTCATCTTCTCTCAGCTGAACCCGTGATGCAAAGAAAAGATTAAATACACAGGCAAAGAGAAGAATCAACAAAATTTAGCAGGTGATGCAACTGGAGATTCAAACTAATAATAAAGTTGCTTCAAGAATTCTCATTCTGGGCTTCCCTGGTGGCGCAGTGGTTGAGAGTCCGCCTGCCGATGCAGGGGACACGGGTTCGTGCCCCGGTCCGGGAAGATCCCACATGCCGCGGAGCGGCTGGGCCCGTGAGCCATGGCCGCTGAGCCTGTGCGTCCGGAGCCTGTGCTCCGCAACGTGAGAGGCCCCAACAGTGAGAGGCCCGCGTACCGCAAAAAAAAAAAGAATTCTCATTCTACCCTGCACATATATCTAAAGAAAACCATAATTAGAAAAGACACATGCACCCCCAATGTCCATAACAGCACTATTTACAATAGCCAGGACATGGAAGCAACCTGAATGTCCATCAACAGAGGAATGGATAAAGAAGATGTGGCACATACATACAATGGAATATTACTCAGCCAGAAAAAGAAACGAAATTGAGTTATTTGTAGTGAGGTGGATGGACCTAGAGTCTTTCATACAGAGTGAAGTAAGTCAGAAAGAGAAAAACAAACACCGTATGCTAACACATGTATATGGAATCTAAAAAACAAACAAACAAACAAAAAGTGTTCATGAAGAACCTAGGGGCAAGACGGGAATAAAGATGCAGACCTACTAGAGAATGGACTTGAGGACACGGGAAGGGGGAAGGGTAAGCTGGGACGAAGTGAGAGAGTGGCATGGACATATATACACTACCAAATGTAAAATAGATAGCTAGTGGGAAGCAGCCGCATGGCACAGGGAGATAAGCTCGGTGCTTTATGACCACCTAGAGGGGTGGGATAGGGAGGATGGGAGGGAGGGAGACGCAAGAGGGAGGGGATATGGGGATATATGTATATGTATAGCTGATTCACTTTGTTATAAAGCAGAAACTAACACACCATTGTAAAGCAATTATACTCCAATAAGGATGTAAAAAAAATGTATATGTATAACTGATTCACTTTGTTATAAAGCAGAAACTAATGCACCGTCATAAAGCAGTTATACTCCAATAAAGATGTTAAAAAAAAAGAAATGAAATTGGTATATATACACAATAGAATATTACTCAGCCATAAAAAAAGGAATGAGATAAAGCCATTTGCAGCAACATGGGTGGACCTGGAGATGATCATACTGAGTGAAGTAAGTCAGACAGAGAAAGACAAATACCATATGATGCCACTTATATGTGGAATCTAAAAAAATGGTTCCAATGAACTTATTTACAAAACGGAAATAGAGTCACAGATGTAGAAAACAAACATGGTTACCAGGGGGAAAGCAGGGGGTGGGAAGGGATAAATTGGGAGATTGGGATGGACATATACACACTACTCTATATAAAATAGATAACTAATAAACACCTACTGTATAGCGCAGGGAACTCTTCTCAATACCCTGTAATGACCTATATGGGAAAAGAATCTAAAAAAGAGTGGATATATGTATGTGTATAACTGATTCACTTTGCTGTTCACCTGAAACTAACACAACATTGTAAATCAACTCTGCCCCAATAAAAGTTTAAAAAAAAAAAAAGAATTCTCATTCTCTTAGACAGCATGCCTGAGCCACGGTGACATCATAGGGAGAAGGGCTGAGGGATGCACAGATGCTCGCCTGCGTCTCGGGAGTTCATGCCCCCAACTCTGCCACTGCTGTGACTGAGAGTGGTCCAGGACGCCACAGGTCACACTAGTGGCCCCTCTCCTTAGAAAGGGCTTTGGAGGCGCAGAAAGCACTTATACGAGATTGGAACAGACTTCTGCTGTCTCCCTTTGTTTTTCAGTGAAGAAAAAAATTGACAGCCAACTATGTATTCCCGACAGAATGCATTGCTAACACACTTTTTCTTTAAAGATGATATATAAAGATACACTTTGCAAAAGGTGATTCTTCACTCCCAGGCACAGCTGGTACATCTTGCCTCGGGCCCCGGGGCCCGTGGCCTCCTGCCCACCTGCTGCTGCTGTGTTAAGGGCTTCCCACTTCGCTCCAATCTATCGCTCTGCTCCCTGGGAATTTGCTCTCTTGATGACAGCTGCTTCTGAGTAATTATTTCCTAGTTTGCATGTTTGTTTACCTCGAACAGCGTGCTACATGTTAATGCGTTGCTCGTCCTACGTGTACTGCATTCTTATGTTTAGTTTAACACGAATGTTTGTTTTCTGGGGTGGTCTCTGTTTGAATTAATAAAGTGGTCATCTAAGGGGAAAAAGCAAAGATGCTTTCCTCTTGAGCGTAAAGAAACGATCTATAATTGTCAGTTAGGGGCAGCTTTTGCCGCTCACGCATTAGACTTGAGGGATGTGGTTTACCCTCCGGAAGTGTGAAGTTGTTTTCGGGCCAAGGAGAACTTACATCTTCAGAAATGCCTCCACCTGTGGGTGTCCTCAACATAACAGATGCTGGGGAGACCTTCCTTCTACCTGGGCACTTTCCCCAAGATCCAGCTGTGCCTCATGCCTCTAGGGAGGGTTGGCAAATACTTTCTATCCATCAATTCTGATTCCTATTCAATTCCTATCAATTCTGATAGCTGGTGTCTTTGTAGAGTGGATTCTGAAAGTTTGTACAGAATCAGTAAACTGTACCACGGGCAGGCTCGTGGGAGATTACACCAGCACTGCTAGATTAAAGGAGATGGAGATGACCCCCCAAGTTCCATGGATAGAGTCTCAGTGCCCAGATAAATGCCGGAATATTGCTGCCCATACACTGGACCAGAGCCAGACCATTTTTGTTAGTGGGGTATAGGGTTAGGGGTGCTTAAAACATTTTTAGCCAGAAGCTACACGTCTTAACCTATTGACCCATTTATTTACTCATTCAACATGTGTGATGATGTCCATTATGGCTCCGGCACTCTCCCAGGCCAGGAGTTAATGAGAGAGTCTGATACCAGCCCTCAGAGAATTTCCGCTCAGAGGGGATACATCAGTTCCCCGTCTGTTGTAGCAATTCGCCAAAGTCATAGTAACTCAAAAGAACACAAATTTATTATCTTGCGGTTCTAGAAGTCAAAAGTCTGAAATGGGTCTCACTGTGCTAAAATCGAGGTGTTGACCAGTCTGTGTTCCTTCTGGGGGCTCCAGGGGAGAATCTGTTACTTGCCTTTTCCAGGTTTAGAGGCTTCCCACATTCCTTGCCTCATGGAAAGTATCCTTCCAACTTCTGCTTCCATCCTCACATCTCCTCTGATTCTGACCTACCTCCCTCTTTCACTTATTAGGACGGCTGTGATCTCACTGGGCCACCTGGGTAACCCAGGAGCATCTCCCCGTCTCAGGGCCCTTAACTGAATCACATCTGCAAAGCCCCTCTTGCCACATAAGGTAGCATATTCACACATTGTGGGGATTGGAACGTGGACATCTTTGAGGCCATTATTCTACCTACCACTGGAATGGTACAACATCAATTAATTATGACTGTGGAAATGCAAGAAACGAAGGATGGCTGGGTTCTCAAAATCTGCATTAAAGCTTATGTCAAGTTTCTTTCTTACAACAAGGAACATGTACTTTTATCTGATGAATGAAATCAATTTACTTTCTATCCTTCAGTTTGATCTGATTTTTATAGGAATGTAATCTATCCCTCAGCACTCTTGTTGAGTGTATGTTGCCTTTTTATTAAGTAGGTAAAAGTGCTGATCAATTTTATTAGTGAATTTTCAATGAACAGCTCGTGGCTGCAATGTGGCTTTTTATGACTGGGATACAGAACGCACCATGCAGTTGATGATATCAATAACCTTTTGACATAGTAAATCAAAGGGAAATTTCTGGAGACAGCAACTAGGGAACTGAAAGGGAAAAGTGCCCCTTTTTGGCTTACGTGTGGGAGACACCCATAATGAGACTACATGTCCTCAGGACGATGGAAGGTAGAGGGGATATAGCACAGGTCTTCGAGTCCTGACTCCATCACATTCTACCTGCAAGAGCTGAGACAAGCTATTTAATTCTTCGTTGGTAAGCTGGGCATGATGACAGTTATAGCTAGCTCACATAATCAGTGCTAAGTGTTAGATATTATCATTACTAGTATCCTGTTAGAAAATGCTAAGGGAAAATTAAAAAGCAAAGTTAACAGATAGCACCTTCTTGGAGGTTGCGTGGAGGACCCCAGGGCATATCCTCACAGTGACAGGAACATCTGTGTTTTTGGCCCCTTCCTGCATTTGAAGCCCCTTGCTATGTTTGGGTGTCTTCTGACTTAGGTGAGATATGCCTCCTCCCACTCTAGAGGCATAATATTTAAGAAGAACCCCAATCTCTTAGCCATTGGGATGCTTGAAAGCCAACCTGGGATGAGCCATCACCCATTAAAACAAATGTGTTTTGCTAGAGTTTGGAATGTGTCCATATCAGAGCAGTTGGGAAGGTACGTCTTGGACTGTTGCCCTGATGGAGACCTGGGTGCCATTCAGAGGGTGCTTCCAGACTCTTCTTCAGGGAGACACCCTGCTGTTTTCCTTTTATTTTATGGAAGAAAAGGCAGGTGAGTAATATTTCCCCAGCAGAGTGCACCCCTAACAACCTTTGTCCTTAAAGGTGAGCGGTAGAGGTAGACTCTTGCAAGATGCAATTTTTCACCTTGAGGCACAGTGGCTGCATCGGGCTGTGCAGCCCATGATCTCTTCTGGGGATGCTGTTATGTTCGAGGTTTCTTATCTAACTGGGACTGCTCACTTACACTCCTCGTGAATTTGTTCTTATGGTGGCACCTACATCTGGTTACTTATTTCCTGTTGATCCTTTTTGATTGCCTCTATCAGCCTGCCACATCGCAATGCCTTACTCGTTTTATTGTGCACCAAATACTTATGGTAAATGGAGGGAAATTGTTTTCTGGATGGATTTTATTTGAGTCAATAAAAAGGCAATATATGAAGAAAAGTATTCCTCACTCTAGTTAAAGAAACAGTCTGTGATAACAATACTGTGGCACCTGCTTTCTCGCCAGTCCCAGGAACATGGTTTTTCTTAGGGAATTGCAAAGTGGTTCAAAGCAATGAAGACATCATCTTGCAGGGTAATTCCAATGGCAGAGGTCCAAAGCACAACCAAAAGGTCCCACACATAAACAAATGGGATCTAATTAAACTTAGAAGCTTTTGCACAGCAAAGCAAACCATTGACAAAATGAAAAGACAACCTACTGAATAGGAAAAAGATATTTGCATATAATATGACAGATAAGGAGTTCATATCCAGAATATTTAAACAGCTCATGCAACTCAATAACAAAATAAAAACAAACAACCCAATTAAGAAATGGGCAGACGTGAATAAACATTTTTCCCCAGAAGCACAGGAAAAGATGCTCTACATCACTAAGCATCAGAGAAATGCAAATCAAAACCAAAATGAGATAGCACTTCACACTTTTTTTTTTTTTTTTTTTGCGGTATGCGGGCCTCTCACTGCTGTGGCCTCTCCCGTTGCGGAACACAGGCTCCGGACGCGCAGGCTCAGCAGCCATGGCTCACGGGCCCAGCCGCTCCGCGGCACGTGGGATCTTCCCCGACCGGGGCACGGACCCGTGTCCCCTGCATCGGCAGGCGGACTCAACCACTGCGCCACCAGGGAAGCCCCAATGAGATATCACTTCGCACTTTTAATTAAGGTGTGTACACTGTTTTTCTTAGACATAATGTTATGGCACACTTTATAGACTACAGTGTAAATATAACTTTTATAGGCACTGGGAAACCAGAAAATTCAAGTGACTTACTTTATTGCGATATTCTCTTTATTGTGGTGGTCTGGAACCCACAATCTCCCTAAGGTCTGCCTGTAGTCCTCTGGAATCTTCTGAGCAGTTACTTAACCCAAGGCCCCCATCCGACCAAATTGTTTAATCTCTTCCATTGGGAAACACCTGAAGCCCCCGGGGGATGATCCCATGAGGTGACATTTAGAAGACTGCCTGGCTATAAGGTATTTTTGTTTTGCTTTAAATACCCACTTCTAAGTGCAAATGTGCCAGCCAGCACGGTACCTTGTGTGGGTGACTCATAGACTGCTCATGGCTTTGTAGCTCTAACACATTTCGCTAAAGGGCTCCACACTGTGTATCTGTCAGAACTGTGTCTTTTCTGCCAGCAACATTTGAGCTATTTAAGCAAGTGACAGCATACACCTAGGAGAACATATTCAAGGAAATGTGCACCAAAGATCATAATGCGAAATGCATGGACCACTTAAACACAAAATGTGGAAGGGCTGTGGGCTTCTCTCTCTGAGGGGTATAGACCGAGGGGCTCTGGTTTAAATGTGCAGAATTCTCTATGAGCTGCTGCATTAATGCGTCATGAGCCAAACCAGAAAGGGTCAAGTGCTGGGCTGTGCACATTTTGCTTCTGTTTCCCCTCCTAAACCCCACCCAGCTGCTAAACCTGTTACCCATCCCACATACTCTCTCACGGTTGGGGTCCCCTTGTCCTGCAGCAGGAGCCCCTGGACAGTCCTCAGCAGGGCTCCGGACTGGTTCCCTGTCCTGCATAGGCAGGATCACCAAAAGCCCCTGTTTGCCCAGGGACATCATGGTTTCTGCCTCTTGCCCCAGCATGGCTGTTAATTGTAACTAGTTTACTCAAGAAAGTGCTACTGAACCAAAGTTGGGTCCACTCACCCGACACACAGCAAAGCCAATCTAGCGACAGTGGTGAAGGAAAGTACAGTGTTTATTGCAGGTGCCAAGCGAGGAGAACAGGCAGCTCATACCCAAAAGACCTGAACTCCCCGATGGCTTTTTTTTTTAAAGACAAATTAAGGGCAAGGGTCATGGGGCACGTGATCAGCCCATGGACAATTTTCTGATTGGTGGGTGGTGAGGTAACCAGGTGAGGTCATGGGGGTCAACATTATCAGTCTTCAGGCTCCAGCGGTCTAGGGTCTAAGTGCCTGTGGTCAGCATGCAGTTAACCTCTTCCAACTGGTGGGGTTTCAGTACCTGCAAAACAACTTAAGGACATGGCTCAGGATATTATCTACAGCCCTTGCAGAGGAACTAAGGGTTCTTGACTTTGTTTTATGGCTAAACTCATTATTTTGTCTTGCTTGACTGTTTTTCTACGTTTCTGCATTTTCTCACTTCCCTGATTAAATTTGCTCTTTGGAACCTAGGGAACGCTTAAAAGGCTACAGCTTCTCTACCAACAAGAGGCAGCAGACATGGGGTTGGGGGGAGGGTCTGTCCCTAGGAGGGCCCCACAGGGTCCTCCTTGGTTTCCAAAGTGCCCCTGTTTGGACATAAACGGCATGATTGCCTAAGCCTGGCCCACACATGATCATAAGGATATGCAGCCTCCCAGGTCTTAACTCACTCTGGATGTGTCAGCCCCTCCCCCCAGAGCAGCCTTGACAGCACCTCACCGGGGCAGGTAACCAGGCCCGTCTGAGACCTGTACACGTCCTGGGTGGGATTCACATCACTGTTCACAGAGTCTCCAAGTTCCAAACTCCCCAGGTAGAGGTTAGAAAGTGGTAGGATCAGGATTCAAATTTAAGAAGTTAGTTCCACAGTCAAATACTGGGAACAGAGATGCCTACCAGACACCCACCTGGGGAGTTTCAAAGGAGACCACCAGAGTGGGAAATTAGGGGAGGCTGCGTTGAAGCCAATACCTGAGCTCAGCTTTGCAAGATGATGACAAAAAAGTGGCAAAGAGGGTGCTTCTGGGCAGAGAGAACCCCATGAAGTTAATGAGCAACACAGTAGGCTCTCGGGATGGGATCCGGACTGGGGGCAACAGGGAGCCTCACCTCATTACCTCACTCATCCCACAAACCTGGCCGAACATCTCATCTGTCACGCTGTTTTCTAGGTTCTGAAGCAGCAACTGGCACCATCTGTATGTTCAGGCAACTAACATTTTAGCAAGTGAGACAAACAACAAACCAATAAATCATCACTATTTTTTCAGATGGTAATGCACGTTTTGAAGGGCAGGAACCAGAGCGAACTGGTGTGATGGCAGCATGAAGATGCATGCCTAGCACACCCCTCCTTCCCTCCCTGAGGACATGCGTCCCCCGCCCCTCTGCGTGCAGGTTCATCTCCCCCTTACCCTGGTCTCTCTCACTTCTTGTGTCTTTCCTGATGACGCTGTCCAAAGTGACGGCTAGAACCAAGTTCCACAGACGGGGTGGCTTATAAACAACAGGTATCTATTTCTCCCAGGTCTGGAGGCTGGGGTAGTCCAAGGTCAAGACACTAGCAGGTTGGATGGCAGCTGAGGGTCTGCTTCCTGGCTCACAGATGGTTGGGGCTGAAGTGGGTGCAGAAAGAGAGAAACCCTTTTCCCTGCAGTCTTCCAGGCTGAGACCAGCGTTGACGTTCCATCATGTTTAGAATTTTGATTAATAGCTTAGATGGGCTCTTTTCGTTTAGGCAGGACCACCGGACTATTTTTTACCTGGTGGTGGAATAGAGAAAGTTTTCAGCCAGGTAGAGGGAGGATTATCTGCTAAACACATTTTTAAAAAGTGTTTTGATCACGTCCCAGGGGCTGTTCCGCCAACAGAACTGCTGCTCAGGTGTTTTTTCCTTCCTTCACTCCTCCTCCTTTCGGAAGAGATTTTTAAATTAATGGAGCAATCATTCTACGGAGGGAGTACAATTATGAGAAATCTCAGCTTAACATCTTTCTTTGAAAGTTCAAAACATTACCTCAAATGCTCCCTTTTAGTCGTTTTGATTTTTCTTTTGAATAGAAATGTTTCCTATGAAACATAGGCTTGATTACGTACAGGAATAGCAATAAAGCTATTCTTTTCTACTTCACCCAAAACTCTTGTTTCTGAGATTCAATTCGGTACCGGGGTACAGAGGCCGAATTTCGGCTATAAGCCTGGTACAGGGACTTCCCTGGTGGTCCGGTGGCTAAGACTCCTCGCTCCCAATGCAGGGGGCCCGGGTTTGATCCCTGGTCAGGGAACTAGATCCCGCACGCATGCCGCAACTAAGAAGTCCTTATGTTTCAACTAAGAAGTCCGAATGCCGCATCGAAGATCACACGTGCTGCAACTAAGACCCGGTGCAGCCAAAGATAAATAAATATTAAAAAAAATAATAATAAAAGACTGGTACAGTTCCTAAGATGCTCCCAGAGCACAGGGTCATGTCTCTCTTCTGATCATCAAAATTGCCTTGCACACAGCTTTGAAAATGATCGACGTTCAGAAGATATTGGTTGAATTTCATTCTATTTTGCAAGATTTATCCAGTTGTGCTGTAGCAGAAACTTAGCTGAGACACCCCCATTATGTTAGCCCTTATTCAGCCCTTACTCTTTCCGCCCATTCAACCGATCTCCTGCTGAGGTTTTTCCCCCCTCCTTCTTGCTCGATTGCACCCTGAAAATGATTGCCCCCTTGCTAAAGTTGAGCTACGCACTGGATGTTTAGTCCTCCAAGATAACACTCCTTTCCCTTGTGAGCATTGTTCATTCCAGAAAGAAGGTCATGGAACAATAACCTCGAGCACCACCAGAACCTGATCTGGAACCACCTGATGCCAGACCTAATGATCTCAGTGTTTCAGGGCGGGAAGAAGGATGCAAGACTACATCAGCCCACGTCCTTATCTGCAACCTTATTTTCCACACTGAAACTATAAGACCCCTTCCTGTTTCCCAGGAACTGGGGCACAGTCTTGAGAGCATTAGCCTGCTGTGGCCTCCTTTGCCTGGCAAAGTAATAAATCTACTCCTTTCTACTCCTCCAAAGCTCTGTCTCTGTGTTTCTGTTCTGCACTGGTGAACAGAGGCCGCGTTTTTCAGCAACGGTTGCAAGTGACATAAACACAGCCAGACACAGCTAAGAACTGAAGCGGTGGTTTGAGCACGTGTGTCTGGTGGGGGCATCTCATGGACTTGGAGGGAAGAGGGGACAGCCGCGGAGCCAGCACCTTGGGGTGGGAAGAGGATGCAAAGCTGTCCTCTCTCTGCAGGTCAAGTCCATCCCTGCTGAGATGGCCTCTACTCTCTCCCAGAGCAGACAGGCCTTTACCATGAGGGGGAAGCCAGTGCCAAAGGTCCCAACCTCCTTCTTCCAGCCCCGAGACATCAGAGTTACAGCTGCTTCTCCAGCTGCAACTGTAAAGTCTCAAGAGAAGGACTCAGAGAGGCCTGGCCTGGGTGTCATACTCATATGATTGGTCGCAATAAGGCCATGTGTCCCCTTTGGCTAAGGGCAGGCAGGAGTGGCTATCTTCCCATGAAAGCAGGGGAAGTCAGGCTTTCTGAGTAGACCGAATAAAGCGAAAATGAAATCTAACAGGTTTCAACCCTAGGTATATACCCAAGAAAACTGAAAACAGCCGTCTACACAAAAACCTATGCATGAATGTTTCATAGCAGCATCATTCATAATAGACAAAAAATGGAAACATTCCAAATGTCCATCAACACATGAAGTGATACATAAAATAGAGCATATCCGTCTAATTGAATATGACTCAGCCATATAAAGTAATGGAGTTCCGACACATGCCACAGTGTGGATGAACCTTGAAAACATGATGCTGAGTGAAAGAAGCCAGACACAAAAGGTCCCATATTGTATGACTCCATTTATGTAAAATCTCCATAACAGGCAAATCTGTAGAGACAGAAAGTAGATTGGCATTTCCCTAGGGCTTGAGGGAGAAGGGAATGGGGAAGCCACTGCTAATGGGATGATGAAAAAGTCCTAAAATTGATGGTAGTGATGATGGTACAACTTTGTGAATATTGTGAGAAAGCTATTGAAAAGAAAAGAGACAAGGAAAGGTAAGAATGGAATATGGGGTAATGAGATGGGAAAAAATCAAGCAGAACCTTGGCTAATGCATTCCACAAGCATTGGACTACCTGCCAGCACCATCATAAGCTAAGACGTCAAGAAAGACCAAGATGTGAAACTTCCCCTCCGAGTGTGCAGGCTCTGTTGAGTACAGACCTCTTACCCAACAACCAGAATCACCCTGGTAAGAGCAAGACAGGGAGAAATGGGAGGTATCGCAGCAGGTCAGGAGAGGGAGTGATGAACTGTGCCCTGGGGAGGGGAGATCAGAAAGGACTCCCAGCAGGGACTTCCCTGGTGGTCCAGCGGTTAAGACTTTGAACTCCCAATGCAGGGAACCCGGGTTTGATCCCTGGTCAGGGAACTAGATCCCGCATGCATGCCACATCTGAGACCTGGTGCAGCCAAAAAAATAAATAAATAAACATGAAAAGAAAGAAAGAAAGGAAGGAAGGAAGGAAGGAAGGAAGGAAGGAAGGAAGGAAGGAAGAAAGAAAGAGACTCCCAGCAGAGATCATGCCCGAGGGGGGGGCTATGTGTCCCAGCTGCAAAGTGATGGCGACAAGAAAGAGCAGGGTGTACTGTGGCAGCTGACACGTGGGTTTGGGGAGCAGAGGAGGGACGGGGGAAGCAGGAGCACAGGAGCCGCCACTACCAAGGGCCTCCTCCACCACGATGCGAGGGGACATCTGATGATACTCTTGCTTTTTTTTAACCCAGACCCAACTATATGTGGCTTTATTTATTTATTCATTCATTCATTCATTGGTCTCGCCATGTGGCTTGTGGGATCTTAGTTCCCTGACCAGGGATTGAACCCGTGCCCCCTGTAATGGAAGCGCAGAGTCTTAACAACTGGACCGCCAGGGAAGTCCTCTTTTTTTTTCTTTTTTTTTAAATTAATGGAAGAGCTTGATGATTGTTGTGAATGAGAAAAATGCCTCACATCAGCGAAGCTCTTCCCATGTGTGGGGCTCTGTGTGGCCTTTGGACTGGAAACACAGCATCAGCTCTCCTGGTTCAGGCCTCCGGACTCAGACTAGAGCTAACCCATCACTTCTCCTGGGTCCCCAGCTTCTGATTCATCCCGCAGGTCTTGGATTTTGCCACCTCTGTAATTGCATGAGCCAATTTCTTATCATAAATCTCTTTATAAATATCTATGTATATAAATGCCTTGCCTTAATTCAGACTTTGTTGCTCCCAGACATCTAAATAAGCAAAGAGCCAATGAAATGTGAGGAATCTCATGTGATAAACAGGTGTTCCAGGGGGTAGGGGGCCGGGCTGGATGAACAGGAGGCTCAAGGGTGCTGTTTGGCAGGAAAAGAGGAAACGGCATTCTAATAGATGGCAAAGGCCAGCCCTGGGTAATTACAGTCTGCCTCAGGTTCTTCTTAGACTATTAGTACTGCGGGAGTAGTTTGCATCGAAATTAAAATTGGACTTCAAAGCGGTTGGAAGAGCTTGCATGTCTAACGATAGAAAAATGTCACAGACAGGTTACTAATGACTATGGAGTTCTGTACCAGTGGCTGAGGAGAGGGGAAAAAAGAAATGATGATAATAATAAAGCAGGTGAGGGTGCCCTTGGCAGAAAGTACAGGAAAAAACCAACTGGATAATCAGAAACAGACCCCTGTAATCCATTATTTTTTGTGGCACATTTTAGATATATAATATGTATATATGTGATCCATATCGGACATATAATATGTATGTCTGCACTATATATTATGTCACTTTTTACATTACTTTGTGAAATATTTATGCAACTATAGAACTAATTAAAATAAAACAATATAAGTGCGAGCATGAATCTCTGGTAAGGTGAAGATTATTTCTGTAAAAAGGGTAAGTCTTTCCAGATTTGTGCCTCAGCTGGGACTGGCACAAATCATTTTTTTTCTAGAATTGGTCTCCATTGCATGTTCCATTTTCTTTTCATCTTTGATTTTTGTTTTTTAAGCACCAAAGAAGAGGTTTGGCACCTAAACTGAGAAAAGGTAGATAACAAATTTCTGTCTTGCTGTAACAAAAATTCTTTAAGGTCCTACAAATGCAGGTAATTATTACCCAAAGACTTGCATTATAAGGGAAGAGGAGGAATCGGGCATACCCCGACGAGTGCAGGGACTCTGGAGATCCGGGTCGCTTCACAGCCTGGGTAAGGTCATTCCTGAGGAGATAACATCTGTCACAAGAACTGAGAATTGGTGGCAGTCTGATGGGTGGCCTGACCAAGGGCCAGTGTCTTCCGTCTCAGAAGTTGAGATTGTCCCAGAAAGCTGGTGCCACATGGCTGCCCACGGCACAGCTCAAAGAAGCCTTTCGCTGTTGCACACAGCTTACTAGGTGAACCCAGGGGTCTGTCAATCATTTCGCCTTTCAGTTCCCTCCCGCTGCCCACTCTCCTTGGACCCCAGAGTTTATCACATTGATTAAAGCAGACGTTCAAACAGTAAAAAAAAAATATATATATATATATATATATATATAAAATATTGAAACTCTACATATAAAACACGATATACAGTGTATTTCACAATTTTTGGTAAAGTGGATCTATTACACATGTGCTATACATGTTATATTTAATAAACGGTACTACTAAGTGTAGAACACATATGTAATACATAATGTATATTTAAATATATTTGCATGTATACATTTACATTTACGAAATTACATATACATAGCCTTCTTTTACAATTCGTTCCCGAAGTTCGTTTAATTTCTCCATGATGACAAAAGAGATCGCCTCACTAGAAGTCTAAGAGTGAGCTTATTAGCCATATGGCTTTGGTTGAGGGCTTCCCTTTGGTGTCTTGCTTTTCCATCCTAAATATTCACGGGGTCATGAATAAATAAACCTGTCCTCACCAACAACAGGACATGGCGAGCAAGATGCTGAGATCGACTTTGGCCTTAGAATCCTACAAAATCTCTATTTTCTGTTGTTTCTCTAAAATAAGAGATACAATTATGGGAAGGGAAACAAATGCCTACTTGACTTCAGTTCTGCCCAGAGTTCTTCACTGATGATGCTTCCCAGTTTCCTTCCCTGGTGCCATTCTGGGCGTCCCCAGGGTCGTATTCCTTCCTTATGGGGTTACCCTAAATCTGCTCCTCTGTGAGCAGACAGGCTGCCTGGGGGCTTGGTTACTCGTTTAGCCGCACGGCGTGATCACCCTGCATTTGGAAAAATCCGTTTAAAGAATGTGTGAGGACCTTAGAGAAGCATATTTGCTGGTGAAAGGAGGGTCTGCGGGGGCGTGCAGGAGAGCCTTACACACCTGTCCCAATAGCGATCACACCCATCCTCCCCTTCTACTCTTTTAAGCCTGGGAAATCAGGTACATGGAAGACAGTTCCTCCCTCTTCTGGCTGCACCTCTTTCCCACTTTCCTCAGTTTCCTGTACTTAATTCCTTCAGTTTCTCAAGGTAGATGACAGCCAGAGGTAATATTTACAGCAATATGACAAGAATTATAAGTCTCTCTCACTTTTGCCCGCCAGGACTAGCCTTGTTTGTGGGCCCAGACTGTCTAAAAAAATTTTTTTTTTTTTTATGGCTGTGTTGGGTCTTCGTTTCTGTGCGAGGGCTTTCTCTAGTTGTGGCAAGCGGGCGCCACTCTTCATCGCGGTGCGCGGGCCTCTCTGTCGCGACCTCACTTGTGGAGCACAGGCTCCAGACGCGCAGGCTCAGTAGTTGTGGCGCATGGGCTTAGCTGTAGTTGTGGCGCATGGGTTTAGCTGCTCCGCGGCATGTGGGATCTTCCCAGACCAGGGCTCGAACCCGTGTTCCCTGCATTGGCAGGCAGATTCTTAACCACTGCGCCACCAGGGAAGCCCTAAAATTTATGTTTATTTCCTTTAGTAAATCTTTATTAAAAAGAGGCTCTTTCCTCTGTATTCAGAGGGTGCATTCTTTCCATTTTATTAATTAATTTGTATAACCCACGTCATGTGTGTGCGTGCATGTGTGTGTGCACGCATGTACATGTGTGTGTTCTGTTGACTCATCCCTGAAGGAGTGAACACACTTGGAAGGTGCGGATCAGGATAAATGTCTGGGAATTCAAAGGCCTGGGAGATAGAAGAGGATCCAGGGTTCTAGGTGGTCCTGAAAGGGCAGTTTTGCCTCTGTGATGCGTCCTCCTCGCGCTTGGTGGTTCCACTGCAGTAGCGTTCAGCTGTCTGTATCTGGTCTCCCGTTTGGCCTCCCTCCAGGTTGCACAGACCACGTGGCCAACCTCTTCCTCAGGCTGCCACACAGGGTGGGGTAGGAGAACCGGCCACATGCTGCTGGGCCCTGCCTGATATCAGAGCTTACCACCAGGGCTGCTCTACAGCCTGTCGATTTTCCAAGGACTCCCCAGGGATCTGTGCTCATCTGCTGATGGTCTTTCCTCTCCTCGTGTCCCTGCCCCAGGGTAGGACAGGTTGGTAGCTTCTTCCAGAAGCCCTGCGCCAGTGGCTCTCCTCCTGCTTGCAGCTATCAGAAAACCCACTCAAACAGGATTCAGCAAAAAGTGGCTCAATGTAGTCTGACACAAATACAATGTTTAAGAGCAGAGCTGGCTCTGCTGGGATCCAGGGATTCAAGCAAGCCATCAATCTCCAGTTCCTCTTAGCTCTGCCCTCGGTGATGACGGTTTCCTTTTCTGATCCACCCCACGGTTCCAGGCTCTAATTATCCATATGGCTTTCTGTCCCTGGAGTTAAAAAAATATATGTTTCTCTGATAATTCCTGCAATAGTCCTGAAACTCGTGTATTTCGCACCAATTTGCAGCCCTACTACTGAGGCCTTGGGGGCTGGGTGATGCCACATGACCAAGCGCTGTGGGTTGAGTGACTACATTGGATTTTCATTCTCTTCCATCTGAAATGTGCAGAGAATTTGGAAATAAAGCCACTCGGTCACACTAAAACCAGTCTCTTTCTTACTTCAGGACCATCCCTAGGCCTGCTCTACACATTCCGGGATTCGGGCCACGCACTGGTGTTTATTTTTAAAATTGACCTACTTTCGATGACTGAAGTGGAAAAAAAAACTATCGGGGGCAGCTTGCCTCTGCAGCGTCGGAGAGAAAGGCCATGGAGCTGATTTTGCGGGTGCACAAAAATGTCGTGCCCTGATGGCAGCTGCCTTTAGAGCTTTGTGAAGGTATAAAGGTACCTCGCAGCCAATGGGGACTATGAAACATGACTGGGGATTCAGCACCGTCTTAACAGCAGTGGGTTGAGAGAGAGAAAGTCTTTCAGAGAAGATCCCTTATTGTAACCGGGCGTGAGAAAATAAAAGTCTATTTCAAAAAGGTTTGGTCTGAATAAAACAACGCCTTCAAGATAGACTTCAAAACACAGAAATTTGCAGCCAAAAGGCAGTCACCGGCGTATCCATCAGGAAACGGTATTTTTGAAGAAGACAGAAAGACACTGATTAATTAGAACTCTCTCTGCCCTCCATGTGTCACAGATTTTTTGAGCAACAAAAAGCCATTTTCCTAAGAATCGTCCCCAGCTCTGCTAAGAGGAAAGTACACATTTGACCTGAGTGTGCAAATAATTTTGTTGTCGGTCACTCAGGCACCAGAAGGGAGCTGGGCTGTGAAGAAAATCCGATGGTCACATAGGGTGGTGTTCCATTTCTGATTATAGCCACCGAGACTAACTTTCCCGAGATTTGGATATCATGGTCTCGGAGGGCACACAGGCTGGCACTCATCCAGAACAGGATACAAAACCATTATTTTCTCAAATTCCCTCTTATGTGCTCTTGCATTTTGATCATCATCTGGGATGACAAAACAGAGGAGACTTTTACTGAATACTCTCCACAGCTGACTCCGATAACGATCTGCTTCCTTTTGGATAATGGAGAAAGAATTCAATATTTTTTTTTATCATCTACAAGGGCATTTAATCGCTGGACTGCCATATTTTTATTGTAAGATTAGTTCCTATTTTAATTAGAAAAATGAACTCTGGAGAGCGCTTAGGCTGGAAACAATGGCTTTTTTCTTTTTTTTTTTTTCTTTGCTTTGGTTTCGCTGGACATTGGCAGGTGGTAACTCATGATTCCACGCGTGTCTCTTCTTTAACTTTGTTTCAGAAGGAACGAGGTTCTTTATGGTTCTATGTCTGTGGGTAACGCGGCAGCTGCCGGTTATGCTAATTCCTGCTTGCTTGCAAAGAGGCCTGTGTTTATTTTGTGCCTCGCCAGCTGTCAACAAAGACATTTTAGGAATAATTGCCATGTTTAAAGGGAGACTTCATTGCTGCGTCCTACTGCGGGCCCTCCCGGCAAAAGGACCATCAGAGTTTTGTGTAGAGACCTCTGATGCTGGAAGGGCAGGCACAGCCCTGGGGGCGGCAACCTTGGCCGGGTTCCCCATCACCTGCCCGCCTTACCTGTGCGGGGAGCGATCTTCACAACAGAATGAACCCTTGCCTTGCATTCCTGAGAGGAGATTGAAATGCTGGGTTTGGGAAAGAGCTCATTTCATGGTGGTTCGGGAGGTTGAAGTTTTCATCGCTACATCATCGATGTCTGAGAAAACTTCCTCTCAAATTGGAAATTCCAACAGTCTTCAGAGAGCCTGTTTTACTGTCTCAAAAGCCTCGAAATGCTTTCTCACTTAGCGATCAGAATGGAAAGCAAAGGATGTTTTTTGAGCAAATAATTGTGTTCCTGATCTTACATCAGGGTTTTAGTTTATTTATATGTTATAGTCCATATTTTATCTTATCTCATGAGAGAAGTAGAGGAATTTTTAATTGGCTTTTGCAATTGAAATTCTTTACGACGAAGAAGGGAAAGGTCAGTAGATGAAAGCACGTATGATTTCCATTACCTTTTTCCTAACCATTGTCTTATTTCTGCTCAGACATCTTTTTAGTTAATAAACAAATTCAGACAAAATAATTTTTGCAGAAGAAATGCTTTGACACTCCTATCTGTAGCTGTCTATGGAAATAGGCCTCCATTCTTCATTGTTCAGAAGGCTTAGTTCACCATTGATATTACTCTTAGGGGTGGGAGAGTGAGAGGTACAAGCTATTTGGTGTAAGATGGGCTCAAGGACGTATTTTACTACACAGAGAATATAGCCAATAATTTTGTAATAAATGTAAATAACCTTTAAAAATTGTATAAAATTTTGGGGGCTTTCCTGGTGGCGCAGTGGTTGAGAGTCCGTCTGCCGATGCAGGGGACACGGGTTCGTGCCCCGGTCCGGGAAGATCCCACATGCCGCGGAGCGGATGGACCCGTGAGCCATGGCCGCTGAGCCTGCGCGTCCGGAGACTGTGCTCCGCAACGGGAGAGGCCGCAGTGGTGAGAGGCCCGCGTACCGCAAAAAAAAAAAAACTTTCAAAAATTGTATAAAACTTTAAATTATATTCATAGGTTTCTTCTCAATTACCCCAAAGCACAACGTGAGGACAAGAAGAATCCTATATGCTTGAGATTTCCTTGAATAATACCCCCAAATTCTCCATCCCTCAGCAAACATGCAGCTCTATTAGGCTCCCCGAGGGCGGGATTTTATTTCTGAATTCTTCATTTCTTCCAGAGCTCTCCCATGCCACTTGGACCTAACCATAGATGGCAATGTATTCAATATCTAAGCACTGCTCTCTGTGGGTCTGCCTTGTGCTAAACTCTGGGATGACAGGGGTAAAAGAGCCTTCTTTAACGGAACTAAGGGATAGAGTGAAAAAAATACAAATAAGTAACAGTGGGTCTCAGTCTTCTTTGGGGTGAGTGGAAAGGCAGCTGGGGAAGCCTTGGGGTGAGTGGGGCACAGCTGAGCCTTCACAGCACCCTGCGTCGTGGGCACAAATGGGGATAAATGGCCAATGATTCAATCAATCGTGCCTATGTGGTGATGTTGAAAGAAGGGGGACCCCTTCCAGGGCCCGAGAGTGGGCTCTTTCTAACACTCGGAAATGAATTGTCCGAGGAGACACACGTGCTGACAAAGCAAGAGACTTGATTGGGAAGGGGCGCCGGGGCGGAGGGCAGCAGGGTAAGGGAACCCAGGAGGACTGCTGTGTCACGTGGCTCGCGGTCTCGGGTTTTATGGTGATGGGGTTAGCTTCCGGGTTGTCTCTGGCCGATCATTCTGACTCAGGGTCCTTGCTGGTGGCGCGTGCATCGCTCAGCCAAGGTGGATTCCAGCGAGGAGGATTCTGGGAGGTTGGTAGGACATACGGACTGTTGTCTGTATCCTCTCTCCTCTTGACCTTTCCCGAATTCTCCCGGTTGGTGGTAGCTTGTTAGTTCCGTGTTCCTTACCGGGACCTCCTGTTGTAAGATAACTCATGCAAGTGGCTACTATCAGGCCTGGCCAGGGCGGGCAGTTTCGGTCAGTGGTTCCCCTAACAATGAGGCCTCCACAAAAAACACAAAAGGACGGGGTTTGAAGGTTTCTGGGTTGGTGAACACGTGGACATTTGAGGAGCATAGCAGCTGGAGAGGGCATGGAAGCTCTGCCCCTTTTCCCTGTACTTTGCCCTGTGCATCTCTTCCATCTGGCTGCTCCTGAGTTATAGCCTTTCATAATAACTGGTAATCTAGTCAATGAAATGCTTCTCTGTGTTCCATGAGCTGCTTTAGCAAAGTAACTAAACCCAAGAAGGGAGTCTTTGGAATCTTCCATCTATAGCGAATCTATCAGAAGCACAGGTAAAAACCTGGAATTGTGATTGGCACCTAAAGGTGGTGGGTGTGCAGTCTTGTGGGATCAGATGCTAATTCCAGGTGAATAATGTCAGAATTGAATTGAATTGTAGCACATCCAGCGATTGGAGGGTTGCTTGGTGGTGTGGGAAAACCACACACACACACACACACACACACACACACACAGGAATTGGTACCAGAACTTTACTTGATGTCAGAATCAGAGGTATAATCCTGCATAATCACTTATTCCCAAGATACAGACAAAATTATCATGTTCCCCATTTTTTTTCCATTTAATTTTAGAGTGGAGCATCAGGTCCAGTTTATAGAATCTTTACTACTAATTAGTATGACATCAGATGGTGATGAAAGAGGATAATGTCACATTTGCATTCACTTCACGAGTAATGGCTCTGTTTAGCTGATAGAGCATTTTGTTTCTTGCTCATCAATGTAGCTTAAAAGTTTGTCTCTGTAAAGCACAGATGCCAGATGCTCTCTAATTGGTATTTCAAGCTCTATAGTGACCACCCCCAAGCCATGTCCGTCATTCTCCACTGTAGGGGCCTTGACCCCTTTCTCTAACCCATGCAAGCCTTTTCTTCTGACCTTCACAGCTGCTGGCTTTGTGGACCAGCACTTGTGAGGCTATTTTCAGTATCTTCTATTGGATATCAGATTGGCGTGATCATATGGGTAAATTGCAGCTACATGGATGGCAGGTCCAGAATCCCTGAGATTAAACCTTGGAAGTGGCCCCTTGGTTCCAGGTTGTGATAGTGAAGCCAAGCAGGACCCTGTGCCCACCTCCCACCCCCGGTACAAATCCTTTCTGTGTCCCCTGTTTCTTGTTTGTAGGAAATAGGCTTCATTCAGCTTCCTTGACCTCCCCTGAGTTCAAAAGGGTAGATTCAAACAGTTGCTAATCAGGGGACGGAGGGGATGCAGAGACAAGAGGGGAGCAGTCAGGAGACAATAGTGCCGCCTTGGGGCAGGTCCTGGTTCCCCCTCAAGGGATGCACAGAACAATATCTTTGAGTTCTTCTGCAGGAACTAAGACCCTCACCCAGGTGGAGGATGGTAACTTCAGCCTGAGCTCAAGATTCTTGGAGCACCACCCTGTTACCTCACCACCAACCAATCCAAAGAAAGTCATACACCCTGCAACCCTTACCCCAAATTTTGCCTATAAAAACTTCTCCCTGAAAACCAACAGAGAGTTCAATCTTTTTTGAGCACAAGCCACCCATTCTCCTCGCTTAGCCCCGCAATAAACCTTTCTCCACTCCAAACGCCAACGTTTCAGTTTGTTTGGCCTCACTGTGCGTCGGGCACACCAACTTGCGTTCGGTAACACTTGCTCCTCCTCCAACATGAGCTACCAGTCTTCAATAACAAGCTCACCTTCCAAGATAGGGGAAGAGTTGGATATGGAGGCTCTTCTCTGGAAGCAATAACATTACCCTTAGCACAGTTGTTTTGTACAAATGTGTAAGTCTTCAGGACTTTTTGGACATATTGTGTCTTTCCTTCTGGGAATGAGCACACTATTAGTGACTGAATGTTTGTGTCCACCCCGCCCCGCCCCCACCCCGCCCACCAATTCATATCTTTAAGCCCTAAACACTAACGTGATGGTATTTGGAAATAGATGCGACGGAATATGTGCAATGACTTCAGAAACTTGGCCCACCTCACCTCCTGCAGTTAAGAACAATGATGGATGTAGTGCAGTGACTGACCCATGGACTCTGGCATACCCCTGGCCAACAACCCCATTTATCTCATTTAATTTCTACAACAGCCCCCTGTGGCAGGATTTATAACCCTCTTTTTGAAGATCAGGAAATGAAACTCCAAGAAGTTAAGCCATTGCCCAAGGTCACAAAGCATGGAGGTGGCAGAGCCTGGAATCTCACCCAGATCCATTTATAGCAAAGGGCAGTGACCTAACTCATTCACCCTCCCCTTCCTCCTATCTGAGAGCTGAAGTCATTCAAGTCCTCCTCTGGATATTGAAGCCACCCTGGGCCTCAGTTTTATCACCTGTGGAATAGGACCACAGTAGTACAAAGACTTGAATCACTAGGGTGGTTGAGAGCATCTTGGTAAATATGCTGACTCTCCTTTTCTCAACAACAGGAAATCTAGCCACAGGAGTTCTTGGAACTATTACTAGTATAATAATAAAAATTCCCAGAGACAGGGGGACTCAGAGGGGGGCACCAAGGAGCACTGATGACAGCACTGCTCATTTTGTTCCTGGTTGGGTGAGAATCATGTTGTCGTAACCAAGCAGAACCTATGGGACCTTCCTGGGAACAGATCCCTCCCCCATATCCTCTGCTGTAGCTCCTCTCTGAAGTACCCTGATAATAGTATCTGATGCACATTCCTGAGTTGTTTTACAGATGCTAAAACCACACCAAATGGAAGAAATTAACTACTTGATGACCATGAGCACATAGCCCCCAAGACCTACTGGCACTTAAGGATTGATAGTGTTAACCACTGTGACACCACCCTGTTACCTCAACATCAACGAATCAGAGAATTTTGCATGAGCTGATCACCTATCCTGGGATGCCCCTCCCTCACCTGGTCTTTAAAAATGCTTTGCTGAAACCCATCAGGGAGTTTGGGTGTTTTGAGCACTAGCTGTCCTGGACTCCTTGTTTGGTGCCTGCAATAAATGCTGCACTTTCCTTCATCACAACCCAGTGTCAGTAGATTGGCTTTACTGCGCATTGGCGGGGGACCCAAGTTTGGTTCAGTAACAGTGTCTCCTGTATGGGGCTCAGCAACCTCCCCACTCCCCCCAGCCAGGGAGCTATGTGTCAATCCTTCTGGGACTCATGGAGAAATGTGGTAGAAAAGATAAAATACATATTCTGAGAGAGGTCCTGGATCTCTCATTTACCATGCATGAAACTCAGGCAGGTAACTTAACCTCTGTGTCCTCATCTGTAAAACGTGTACCAATGGTACCGCCTTCCAATGCTTCTTTAGAGCAGTTCTCATCTCTGTAATGTAAACCTCAAGGAAGACAGCACCCTTATCTCCCAGTTTCTGTGGGATGGGAGTCGTTCAACTTTGGCAGGTGCTTCCCTCCCAAGACCACCCCCTGTCATAAAGATGTGAAGTTTGTTTTTCCTCTGGAGAAAGCCATTTAGCTAACCCAATGATCAGGTAAAGTTAGGACCAAAGCTGTGTGAAAAATGGATGTTGCAAAGTCCTCTCACTTGAGGACACGCATATAATGGGTTGGCCTTATACGAGGGTGAGATTATTGTTTTCCCAATCTCTTAGCTGTTAGGCACTACCCTGTGGTGCACATTACATTCTGTTTTAAAGGTTATTCAATACTAAGTCTGTTTTCTTTCTCTACTACGTTTGTGGAGAGGTTTTTCTGGGTTGGGAGAGGATTTTGTTTTCACTTATATTCCAAAACTCCCCCAAAACTAGGAACGTTCTGTACTGGGGACGAGTAGTTAAATGTGACCAAAAAGGTGAAAATGGGGCTGACCCAGACTTAATCAATAATTACTTGAAAATATCAGAAAAAATAAGGAAAAAGTGCCAATTTGCCCCTTTCTCTGCAACCCTTCCCCCCTCCACAAACTCAGCCTTGCCACAGTGGAAAACAGTGATATTTCACTTTGAAAAGGGAATTCTTTCTTCCCAGAATGTGATTCTTAAAAATGCTACATCCATATATGTTCAAAGAAACTTAAAAAAAAAATTTTATTGAAGTATAGTTGGTTTACAACGTTGTGTTAATTTCTGCTCTATAGCAAAGTGATTCTGTTATACATATACATACATTCTTTTCCATTATGGTTTATCACAGGATACTGACTATAGTTCCCTGAGCTATACAATAAGACCCTGTTATTCAAAGAAACTTTTAAAACATTGTCCTGATCCGTCCCACCCTCTCTGCAAACCTGCAGGCCCTGCTACCACGCCCTCACCCACCCTCGGCCCTACTACTGCGCCTGCGCTTAGAAGCCGTTCGGCCCCGCCCCGCCAAGCCCTCCGCGCCGCCCTGCGCCTGCGCGCCCTGTCCTCCCGGCGGCTCCGACCTCGGGAGGCGGCTCCGACCTCGGGAGGCGGCAGGGGCGGGGCCCAGGGGCCGAGGGGCGGGGCCCCTCCAGCCACTTCGTGGGGCCACGGGATCAGGGTCCCAGAGCTGCCGCCCAGTCCCAGGACTTCAGGTGACTCCGCCCCCCTTGTCATGAATATATGCGCGTTCGACACCGGCGCCCTACAGTCTTGGGCACCCTCAGGGCGTGGACTCTCAGGCTGTGGATTGACTGTGAAATGACATGACGACGCGTGGGCCACCTGGCGTTCATGCAGAGGAATAATCCGGCCCGCGAGGTGTGGAAGGTGTAGACCCACACCGGGTACGGCGATGCGGACCCACGCGTTGCGGGTGGTGTAGACCCTCTCCAGGTCCGGCGGTGTAGACACGCGCTGTCTCCCCACAGTTGAAGGCCCGCCTTCCTGGGGGGCTCGCACTTGAAATGGAGAGAGGTCGAGGCCACAGGGCTTCAGACACCCCGTTAAGTCACCCTCCAGGAGTCCCAGAAGGCATCGGCTTCAAGACCATCGTGCATCCACTTTCCTTTAAGGAGCAAGTCCCTCCCAGCACCCCTGTCTGAGCAGAACAGAAGCTCCAGGATGCGGGGGATCCCAGCAGCACAGGCGTCCGTGGGAACTCGCGGAATCTCGGATCGAGACCGGACCTTTCCGAGCGGGGTCACTGACCGAACGATGTCCTGACACAAGCTACTTCCATTTCGCCAACAGTATTGAAGCAGCCGAGGTTTTCCCCAAGCTCCCACCTGCCTGTGACTGCATCCGATGCCTTCCCCCCCTACAGCATCTGGGAACCGGCCGAGCTCCTATTTCAAGATCCCTCCGCCCCCAGATGAGGTTGCATCTGTCCTCACCTGTTCGAGGAAATAGCTCCAGCAATTCTCCCTTTCGTCCCCACACCTCCAGCTGCCCCCTCTTTTCGGGGTCACTCCATCAGGGTGTCTAAACACACACATATTTGACAGCAGTGCATGGATCCGGATCCCTGTACGTTGAATGTATTTTATGTAAAAAGTCCTCAAGCACAGAAACACAGAACCCCAAACGAGTCTGATCTTCTGAAAACACTCCTCCTGGGACAAAAGGGCTGTTCTATTGATAGAAAAATTGCTTCTGCCACATTTTTATTATTACATTTGTTCCTGATGTTTCCCGGCCCCAGTATTTGACAATTGTCATCATCCAAGGACTTTAAGAAGAGGACCTGGTTGCCACCCATTTGTGCTGAAGCTTTCTTAGGGGGTTAGTTTTCAATTCAGCACGTAGTACTCCTAGAAGATGGTCAATCTGAACTGTGAACGTTTTCATTATTTCTCTCGTTATAACGTCTTAGGAAAACTGAATTCTGTCCTGTACTTAGGTATTGTCAAAAGTTTCTTTGCTGTATTAAACACTGCCAAACGGAAAGAAACATTAATTGACATACACACACACATATATATGCAATATATATCCACGTTTACGTATGTAGCCATTATTCAGAAAAAAAAAAAAAAAAGCCAGAAATACCAATGGTGGTGTTTTCTCAGTAAATTGATGGAATCTTTGAGGCAATTTCAAACTGGTTTCCAAAAGTTTTGCATTTAAGAATCGTAAAATATCATTAGATAATGCCAAGTGACAACCAAAGGCAAATATTTTGTGTTTTTTCTTACTCAAGTCATTATGCAGATTATTTTGTCCCAATAGTATGTTGTATTTTAACCACGAAAATGAAGAGAAAAAAACAACTAAAAAATAAACATTGATCTGAATACCAAGTAACTTCACTTCCTTAAATATCTAAGCCTTCCTTTATGTATTATCCATTGCAGGTAATTTGAAAAGAAATAGTAACCAATACATGCAGAGAGAAGCCATGATCCAAGCCCATTTCAGGCCCACCTAAGGAGGGAAGGGAAGAGACATGCTTCAGAGGTTTATTTTATAAATTACTCTGACTTGGCCAATCCTTGTTTTATTTGCAAGGAACAGCACCTGCTTTGCCTTGCGGAGGCAAAGAGGGGGTTTACTGGAAAGACACAAGGATTCAAAGAGTGATCATTCCCAATAAACAAGACAGCTCCTCTCTTTATCCTGTTTCTAAAGACTTCTGACCTCTTTTCCTCTGCTTCTCTCTGACCATCTGCCCCTTTCTTTGCCCTCCTGCAGGTAGACTTTCTCTAGTCTGAACCATGGCCCCTCCACCGTCTAACAGAGGCTGAATAGAAAATCTGTGTCTCAATTCCAGAGTCCCGGGAAAGAGGTTCTGAGTGGTCCAGCTCTGGCCTCAGTGCTCACTCTCCTCTAATGATCTTGATACCAGGTCAAATCACTAAACCCACCACCCACTCAGTAAGGCATGAGGCAGCAGACTCTCTGAAGGCAGCCAGGCATGTGGAATAATTAAAAATGGTGCAGTAAAAATACACCAGAGCTCCAGCATCTCCAACGGTGCAGGGCTGACCTGACGCCCTTGACGAACACAAAATGCTATTCAGGGCCGGTTTAGCTGAAAACCAGTCCCAGGAGCTCCAGTTACTCAAAGACCCAACCAGAAATTCTGATAACATTGTTTAACTGCAGCCCGGCTGCCAGCTGGTGATCTGAAGATGGTATCATGCACAAGAGAAGAGAGGTTGGTCTTTTTTTTTTTAATTAACTTTTATTGGAGTGTTGTTGCTTTACAAGGCTGTGTTTGTTGTGCTTATTCCTGACGAAGAGGGGACAACAAAAGATTTATTGGGCTGACACTTACTGTGCTTTGCTTATGCCCCAGAAATTTAAATAATTTGATGAGTAGGGAGGTACCCACTTGCTCCAGATTTTAAGATGAGATGACAAGTATTTACTGTTCTCCTGTCATATCTGTTCACAACACCTTTTGAAGAAAAGACATTTAATGCACATCCAATAACAAAATTATGTAAAGCTTAAAAAGAAATCATCCCCCCACTTCATCACTCCTTGAAGCCCCCAGAGTCTTGGAATCCCAATGAGTGATTTCAACAATGTTGACTGAGAACTTACTACGTGCAGTGAAGAATTGGGCTAAGTTACTGGGGAGACAGGAATCGAGAAATAAGCTCTTCTTCCAAGGGCTCAGGATCTAGACATAGCCAAGTATGCACACAACTAACTCCTGATACAAGGCAGAGATTAATGGTGGTAGAGTCAAAAGATTAAATAATGTAGAAAAAATGAGAGAGAGAAAACAATTCTGACCTTATCTATACATTCTTTATCTATTCACCCATTATTTTAACAGCATCTTCTGCACTTGACTCTGAAAATAAAATATGAGATTGGTATGTAGGACCTCACCAATAGCCTGTTATATGGTTCTGGATGGTGATGTGGAATTGGGGGAAACATGTAAATGGGAGGATGCAGGGCTCTCTTAACTCTGTAATTTATTTCAACCAGGTTGACCAAGATGACACACCAGAAAAATCAGAAAAGTACGGATGTAGCTTTCTTCACAAAACACATTTGAGTTTTTAAAAAAGAATATATAGAAATACAAATAATCACGTCATCAAGACCAACGCCACTAACAATTTAACCCACTGGCAATACTTTTGACACAGATTCAGTCTGTAGTAATCATATCTTTAGGACTTCCCTGGTGGTGCAGTGGTTAAGAATCCGCCTGCCAATGCAGGGGACACGAGTTCGAGCCCTGGTCCGGGAAGATCCCACATGCCGCAGAGCAACTAAGCCCATGCACCACCACTACTGAGCCTGCGCTCTAGAGCTCGTGAGCCACAACTACTGAGCCCACGTGCCACAGCTACTGAAGCCAGCGTGCCTAGAGCCTGTGCTCCGCAACAAGAGAAGCCACCACAATGAGAAGCCCACGCACCACAATGAAGAGTAGCCCCCGCTCGCCGCAACTAGAGAGAGCCTGCGCGCAGCAACGAAGACCCAACGCAGCCATAAATAAATAAATAAATTTATATTTTAAAAATCTGTATGTCATAAAACAACCTCAAAAAAAAATCTTATCTTTAAATACCAGAATCCATGGCCAAAACTCACGTTGCATAATCCCAGTGGTCAGTGATATAAACACATCCCTGAAGCCTGTGGAAAAGCATGTATTTTTCTTTGCCTATTTGAAAGTGAGCAGGAAAAACTGGTCTGGCTACAAAAGTATATCCCTTACAACCAATCATGGTTTTGCACCATTCATCAAAAATAGCACTTCCAATCATAAAATCTGTTCCAGAAAATGTCCATTCTCACAGCTCAAATATTTACACATATCAGGCTTGAGGTGATTTATTTCCGGTTGCTTTTAATTTTTTCCTGGGACGTTTCAGATGGAGTCACAAGTTGTTGTTAAATTATGTACAGGTGCTGCACTGTTACCAAATACTCAAGTTTGATGAGGTCCTTGAATGGTGACAATATCAGTTGCCATAGCAACCACGCATCAATCCATAGTCTGATTTATCCTATGGGCTGAAATCTTTTATGGCTCTTGAAAACTCAGGCACAGTGCAAATCAAACATTTAGCTGCTGAAAGACTTGGAGGCCAGACATCCATCGGTTCTGACTGCTATTGAATCATTGTCGGTAGTCAGTAATGAGCAGCACAGGTCATTTCTTTTGCACTGCCCAGGAGTTAAAAGACCTGAGTGTATGTATGCAGAGTAACTTCACCCACATGGCACGCCTCTATGTCTGTCCTAAGCAGGTGACATTCTGAGAATTGATTGGATGAGAAGGAAAAGTCCCCGCCGTAGAAAATGACGTTCTACTTCCCTTGTAAATTTCTTGTAAGTCTCACCCATAGAAATGACATCTTCGTCTCCTAGTGATTAATATGAATCAAAGCAGAGTGAGAAGACAGAAGCCAAAGCAAGGGAATATCACCAGCACCACGGACGGAATATATAACTAAAAATATATGAGGCATAGGTAGAATGTGCTTTATCCTGCCCTTCTTTGACAGGCACATAAATCTCTGGTTGCTTCTCTCATCCAAAGCCAAGAGCTAAAAATACGAGGTGGCACCTGTGTTGTCAAACAGTGTTTTATGACAGCAGTGGCTTGAGGGGAACAGTGTATTTTTGGTTGAGGAGACTGTGCTGTCCCAACAAAAAAGGGAGGGGGGATCTAGATTCGATGTCATTTGGAAAGCTTTTTCTAAAGCACACCCTGAGTTCAGTCTTTTCTGTATGTGATTGCGAACAAGGATATGGTATAAATTTTTCGCTCAAATGCCCCTTTGGCCAGAATTTCCTCTGCATCGGCCCTCCTAATCTCCTGGCCCCTGAGGACCAGGTAAATGGAAGATCAAAATGCGAGACACTGTTGGTCCTGAAATACACCAACTCTTGAATCTTCTAGACAGGGATTTTTTGTCTTAAATAATCTTATTCCTCTAAAAGCTTAGAATAAAAACGACTTTAATGGGATCGGCTATGTAAAAGATTTGTTCATTCATCAAATATGTTTGGAGCTCCTGTTACTTGTCGGCATCATTCTAGACTCGGGATTCAGGAGGGAACAAACCCCAGATTCCGCCTTCCTGGTGCTTACATTCTTGTTGAGGAAGGAATAGCAGAAATGGGGAAATATTCTAGGTTATAAGAAGAAGAAAGGCGTCAAGGACAATTTCAAGGAGTTGGACTGAGCAACTCCATGAATGATGACGCCTTTGAATGAGATAATGAAAACGGCAGGAGGTGCACTGAGAGGATGAGGAATAAGTTGGGAGGTGTTCAATCCGAAATATATTTTATACGCGTACTAGGAGATGTTAAGTTCAAACATGGGTATGTGGCCTTAGAGTCAGAGGGAAGACCTTGAGAGACACTAGTGAAAAATGGTATTTAAAGCCACAAGACTCAATGAAGTTACCCCGGGAAGGAGCGTAGGAGAAGACGCTCAAGACCAAGCCTTGAGAGTCTAGTATCAAGAGGACGGAGAACGAAGAGGAACTTTTAAGAGAAATAAGGAGAAATCCAAGAGCAAAAGGTGTTCCCAGAAATGAGATTGGTGGCTGATGGCAGGTGAGCACGAGGCATCCATGACATAGATGAGTGTGTCAGGTGATGACACAGGCACAGAGGGACGGGCTTGGAAATGGTGTCTCATTTCGGCAAAGAATCCTGCTTTCTGTGAACTATTGAGTCACGGAAAGGTGGAAGAATAACGAGAACACAAAAGGCACAGACAAGTAAGAAGATCTCAGGTTGGGACCACTTCCCTGGCTGTCCAGTGGTTGGGACTCCACGCTTCCACTGCAGGGGGCACAGGTTCGATCCCTGGTCGGGGAACAAAGATCCCGCAAGCCGCACGGCACAGCCAAAAAAAAGAGAAGATCTCAGACCACCATACTAGCTTCCCCAGCGTATACCTCTACTCCACTTGTGAACAAAATACAGCTTCAAGAATATGGCACAAGTGGTAGAAACGTATTTTTGAAATACGAACCCATGTATTAAACGTTGTCTTGTGACTCGTACCCACATGTAGGTAGCAGTAGCGCATTCTATGTTTATCGCCTCAAGGAAGGTAGGACGTGATGGAAAAAGAAAGGTAAGAGTATTCCCCTGATTTTGGCGGGGGGCGTTGAAAACTCTAAACTCTCCATGGAGATATAAACAAGATGATGAAAGAAATTTGGAAAAATGCATATTGGGTCAAAGGAATACTTTACCTCTCTCTTACCCCACTAGGAAAAAAAAAGAAGCCCTCTGATTAGGAATTCTGGAACTTGGGGAAGCAGGAATAGACATTATTGATCCCTGAGGAGCATGGGACATTAGGGGTCCCCAGGGACAGAACCACAAAACCTCAGACAGGTTGGGGGACTCGATCTCCATCCCATTCTCCAGGGAAGCGGCAAGACCACAGAGTGCAATGCCTGCCTGATGTTCAAGGAGGAAATATCAAAGGGTTCCACCATGGCCCAGAGAGTCCGAGGAGCAGTGGGTAAATTCTTCCACAACTGAGAGCAGCTGCAAAGAAATAGCGTGGATTGAAAACAGCACAAAGATCCCTACGGCCTGCGTGGAAGAAGAATGGTAGGAAGATCTGCTGTGCACACAGAGGGCGCAGGAATTACTGAGCAGCAAATCAGACCCCAAACAGCTTATGGCGATGACTCAGCCATGACCTACGGAGTCCTGAATCCACGCACCAACGGGGACTTCTCCACCGATGCCATTTGCGGAGCTAACGTGAAGATTTTATAAAAACACACATACGGGGACTTGGAAAGGTTCTTGGAACACACTGGGTGCCTAATTAATGTCAGCTATGATTCCAACCCAGGTCTTTTCACCCCTTCCTCACTGTCTCCCTGATCAGTGGGTACCCAGAAGATTCAGTGTCAGAAAGACTATAGAATCCAGTGAAACACATCTTGAGATGTACACCAGGGCAGCAAGAGGAGTATTGGGTTGCCCAAAAAGTTTGTTCAGATTTTCCGTAGGATGTTACAGAAAACCCAGTCAAACTTTTTGGCCAACCCAATAGGTCTCCCACCTCTGTGAATATATATGGGCATCCAATACTCACTAGAAAACACAGCCTCTCTGCCTTGGAGTGATATTTTGAGAATCCAACCTTGGTCCAGATGGTGAAAAAACAAGTGTCTCTTTTTCCCATTATAGGTCATTTCAGCAAAGAACACCACAACAAAGTAGACACAAAATCCCCCCCAGTATTACTTTCACCTCCACTTTTAAGAAGAGCCCAACGACATTCTTTAAGGAAAAGGGAACCACTGGTGGGCAAAACTAACTCCATATGGAGCTTCTGGGGCAAAGTGCTAGCTTCTTTGGGACAGTATCTGCCTGCAGCTGAGAGGCTCATGGGAATTCATGTCTTCTGAAAATTTTCCCTGTTTTTCTGGGTGAAAAGATCAAAACCTATGACTTGAATACAGTGAAAGGCAGGAGGTAGAAGGATATTGAGCAGATTTTTATGGGGAGGAAGCTTTTGAAAATGGGGATGGGCTTTCATTACATGGGAGGGATGGGCTGTAAAAATCAAAATGCTGGGGCTTGGGCCTTTGGGTAAAATTTCTCCTTTGCAGTGGCCTGAGATGGGATGTTTTTCCCCCACTCTGATGTGCCCCTCCGCACCCAAAGTCTTATATCAGACTCCAGGACAGCGACCCTTTTTTCTCTTCCAGAATGGTGGCTGCATCCACACTGCCTTCTTTGAGGAAGGGAAGTGGATCTGAACCCATGAAATGCGGCAGAGTGATCACCTTGAAGTAATACACGGGGCTTAGCCAAGGTTGGCATCCGAGAGCCTGCACTGGTGGTGGCTCTGCTGGACCCTGTCATTCCTCCCCCCCTGCCCCCAAGGAATGAACATCCTCCCTCCGTGGGAAGCCAATATTGTAATGAAATGCCAACACCCGGGGAAGGGGCCTAAGTGGCAAGATAGTAAATGTGGAAAGAGGGCTCCCCGCCCAGAAAACCAATTCCCACTTACACATGATTTGGAATTAAAAAAAAAGAAGAAGAAGCCTTCAGTCTGGGAAAATCAGGAGCTTTCAAACTATAAATGGAAGCAAAGGTGAGACTGTAAATAGCCCCTGGAGGCAGAATCTGAATACACAGGCGCTTCAAGTAACGGAGAGCAGAAACTCAGAGCAGGTCTGATGAATGCAGGGGGTCGGAAAAGACTGGAACTTCCTTTGGCAACAACTGTCTGCAGAAAATCCAAGGTATTTTTCTATACCTGGTTCGAGTCTGTTCCCCGGTCTTCTCGTAGATTCTTTTTTTTTTTTTTTTTTAAGTTTATTTATTTATTTATTTTTGGCTGTGTTGGGTCGTCGTCGCGGTGCGCGGGCTTCCCACTGCGGTGGCTTCTCTTGTTGCAGAGCACGGGCTCCAGGCGCGCGGGCTTCAGTAGTTGTGGCACGAGAGCTCAGTAGCTGTGACTCGCAGGCTCTAGAGCGCAGGCTCCGTAGTTGTGGCGCACGGGCTTAGTCGCTCCGCGGCACGTGGGATCTTCCCAGACCAGGGCTCGAACCCGTGTCCCCCGCGTCGGCAGGCGGATTCTCAACCACTGCGCCACCAGAGATGTCCCGCTCTCATAGATTCTTGCAGCCACCTGACATTTCTTCCAGATACTTTTCTGATTGCATCAGAGAGCCAGAGGTAATTTCTGTTGTCTGGACCAAAGAGGCTTAATGCTTCAAGTAGGAACATCCATCATCCGGTCAAAGCAAATAGCTCCCCAGTCCTAGACGTTCGTTTGACATTTCAAGGTCCAAAGTTCTCGTGATGCTGCATGAACTGCAATTGTCAGTTACTAAACTGTCCCTAAAACCCTGAAGAGCAAAAACAAAGCTGGCACAGAGCCATCACGCTCCCAGGAAGAATGAGTTGGATTTTCTGCTTCCCAGCGGGAAGCGCTTTCTAGAAGCTTCATGGCCCCAGGTCACACTGACTGAGACGTGTTCCCCTCTCATCGTGGAGGCAGGATTAGCAGCCTTTATGCACGTGGTAAACTCTGCACGGCCAAGAACAAAGGCAGATCCCCTTCCATCTGGAGAGCAGCTGCTTTGGCCCTGGGTCTGGTCCCTAACCAATGAACTTCTGTCTCATCCTGGCCACATTCTTTAACCTCCTGAAGCCTCCATTATTTATGTATAAATGAAGGGTCATGACAGGACGGACCTCCCTCACACAGGGGTGCTGTGAACATTAGAGATGGTGAAAGTACAGAGCTTCACGTATGGTCCGTTCGTGATAAATGCTCAGTTAACGTGGGTCATATTATTATTGTGATTATGGTTATTGAAAGGCCACACAGGACTTCCCTGGCGGTCCAGTGGTTAAGACTCTGCGCTTCCGCTGCAGGGGGCGCGGGTTCGATCCCTGGTGGGGGAGCTAAGATCCCGCATGCTACGCAGTGCAGCAAGAAATAAAAATAAATAGCAGCATAGTATCGTGGTTAAAAACTCAGGATCTGGGGTTCGACTTCTCACGGCCAAATCTTGGTTCGTCCCCTTACAAACTGAATGAACGCGGACATGTTTCTTAACCGCTGCGTGGCTGGGGTACCAGATCTCTAATCCAACAATCCCACCCCTAGGCATTTATCCTGGAGAGAAGAAAACTTGTTTTTCCACGGAAACCTCTGCACAGATGTTCATAGCAGTTTTCATTGTAATAGCCACAGACCGGAAACAATCCAAATGTCCATCGAAATGTGAAAGGATGAATAAACTAAGGTACATACTCAGGATGAAATACTAAGCAATAAAACAATGAGTTACCGATATACAAAACAATTTGGATGGCTTATAAGAGCATTATGTTGATTTTTTTTTTAAAGCTAACCTAGAAGGGTTACATGCTGTATGATTTGAATGACCAAATTATAGTGACGGAGAACAGGAGTCAGAGTTGGAGAGAATAGTAACACTAGCGAGTTTCCTGGGGTGATGGGCTGTTTCTGTTTCTTGATTGTGGTGGTGGTTATATGAATCTATAGATATGATTAAACCTCATACAACTATTCACACTCAAACACACACAAAGAGTGCATGTAAAACCGGTAAAATCCAAAGGAGTCGTATAGGTCAGTTAAAAGTAATGCAGCAATGCTGATTTCTTGGCTTTAATAATTGCACCATGGTTATGTAAGATGTTATTAGGAAAGCTGGGTGGAAGGTACACAGAAACTCTCAGTACTATTTTTGCAACTTTTATGTGAGTCTAAAATTATTTCCAAAGTTTTTAAAAATAGCATGCATGTAGAATTGAACAATTCAGTAAGCAGATGGCAGATGGTGGGAACCATATTTCTGATCGTGGGAGCTGGAATTTACAGATAAACAAGAAGAGGACACTGGAAGAATCCCTGTGGTAATGGACCAGAATTGGAGACATCACTATGAATTCACGTGTACTTTCACATAGATACAGACAGCCACATGTAGAAATATTTATAGATATGTGTTAGATGTACAAGGGTTAGTATACCTACATATATCTCCTTGCTTCGGCAGCTGAAAGGGCTTAAAAATAATGACACCCAGTAGCCGTGAGCACGCCTAGCATCTAGATCTTGGTTTCTAATATCATCGTCCAATACAAGGAACCAGGGTTCTTTTGAGAAAGGCTGATGCTAGGACTGGGGCATGAAATACACAAGATGAGTCTGGAACATCTTAAAGTGCCAGAAACGAAGGAAATGCATTTTAAAAAATCCACATTGATGGTGGTTTGTCACTGGAACACAGGAGCCAACTGAAAGAGCTTCCAGTGGGCAAAGTTGGAACACTTGGAGCAAAGATAAATAAATAAATGAAGCAGTATTGGATTATAACCCCAAGTATAAAATAACTGTCCATGAGTCTATACTGATATAAATAAATGATGACTAAATTAATAAATGGGGTGAAGAGAAAATTTTCCATGCAACAAGAATTCCAACTAACTTATGTAGACATTCTGCCCTCAAGGAGGATGAATATAACCTGCATCTCCCACCCCACTCCTTCCGTGTGGGCTACACATAGTGATTTCCTTCCAAGGAGGACAGGGTGGAAAAGGAGGAATACAAGTAAATTTACAGTGCGGACCCCAGCCAGGTGATCAAGGTCAGCTCAATTATGATAAGTCGCGTTGGTGGCACGTACCCTTGGTATGACATGGTAACAGATGACACCTTACCTCTGTGGTCTCCTTCCCCCAAAACTATAACCCCATGTGCAAACATGAGAAAAAACATCAGACAAATTCCAGCCCTGGGGCATCCTGCAAAATACTGAGAAGTATATCTCAAAACCATCATCAAAGTCATCAAAAATAAGAAAGTCTGAAACAGACATAGAAAATGAACTTACAGTTACCAAAGGGGAAAGAGGGTGGAGGAGAATAAATTAAGAGTTTGGGATAAGCAGATACAAACCACCATATATAAAATAGATAAACAAGGTCCTACTGGAGAGCACAGGGAACTATAGTCAATATCCTGTAATAAACCATAACAGAAAAGAATATGAAAAAGAATATGTATATATATGTACAACGAAATCACTTTGCTGTACACCAGAAACTATCACGACATTGTAAATCAACTATACTTCAGTTTTTAAAAATGAATATAGGGGAATTCCCTGTCAGTCCGGTGGTTAGGACTCCGCGCTTCCACTGCAGGGGGCACGGGTTCGATCCCTGGTCGGGGAGCTAAGATCCTGCCTGCAGTGCAGCGAGGCCAAAAGGAATAAAAGAATAGATTTTTTTAAAAAAAGTTAAAAATAAATACAACAAAACAGAAACTGACTTACAGATATAGAGAACAAACTAGTGGTTACCAGTGGGGAGAGGGAAGGGGGAGGGGTCAGATAGGGGGAGAGGATGAAGACGTACAAACTACTATGTATAAAATAAATAAGCTACAAAGATATACTTTATAATAACTATAAATGGAGCATAATCTATAAAACTATTGAATCACTATGTTGTACACCTGAAATTAATATAATGTTGTAAATAAACTATACCTCAGTTAAAAAGTGTGAATATTCACCCTTAAAAAAAGGTAAGAAAATCTGAGAAACTCCCACAGCCAAGAGGGGGCCACGGAGACCTGACAAGTATGTGTAATGCGACATCCTGGATGGGGTCATGGAGCAGCAAAAGGACATTAGCTGAAAACTTAGGCAATCAGAATAAACACTGGACTTTAGCTAATAATAATGTATCAACATTGGGTCATTAATTGCAACAAATATATGGTACCAGTACTATGCAAGGTAGAGGAAACTGAGGCAGGGTCTATGGGAACTCTCTGTGCTATCCTTACAATTTTTCTGTAAGTCTAAAGCTGTTCTAAAACAAAGTCTATTAAACACAGCACCTCCCTCTGAGAGGTACAATGAGGATTCTAGGAATTATTAATCCCAGATTCTTAGAACAATGCCTGGCACTTGGAAAGCACTCAATAAACGTTAGCTGCTACTATCACTGCCAGTTTTTCTTATTATTGTAATGAGATTGAAGACGTTCTAGATAATCATTTTTCTTTTTTTTTTTTTTTTGCGGTACGCGAGCCTCTCACTGTTGTGGCCTCTCCCGTTGCGGAGCACAGGCTCTGGACGCGCAGGCTCAGCGGCCATGGCTCACGGGCCCAGCCGCTCCGCGGCACGTGGGATCTTCCCGGACCGGGGCACGAACCCGCGTCCCCTGCATCGGCAGGCGAACTCTCAACCACTGCGCCACGAGGGAAGCCCTAGATAATCATTTTTCTTAAGAGGAATATTGTTTTTATGTGAAGGGGTGACATTAATCCAACGTCTTTGTGTACGACAGGCATCTAAGGCCCAAATTTCTTCCTGAGGGGAGGATATTCATGTAACTGGAGAATTTGGAGCACCTTGGGTGGGGGAAGGCGAGAACCTCTGAGGTGGAGCTGAGAGGTAGAGATGGGGTGGGAGATAAAGTGAAGCTAGAAATCAGGGGAATTCTGTACCATTTAATCAAATTCGGGTAACTACCCAAATCTTCAATATTCTTTTCTTTTTAAATTTAATGTTAGTTTATATTGGAGTATAGTGGATTTACAATGTTGTGTTAGTTTCAGGTGTACAGCAAAGTGATTCAGTGATACATGTACATATTATCCACTCTTTTTCAGATTCTTTTGCCATATAGGTCATTACAGGGTATTGAGAAGAGTTCCCTGTGCTATACAGTAGGTCCTCGTTGGTTATGTATTTTATATATAGTAGCGTGTGTATGTTAATCCCAAACTCCTAATTTATCGCTCCCCCCAGTACATTTCTGTTATGAGTCGATTTGCTGTGGAGTCTGAGAAGGCGGGACTTTGCAACTGGAGTGATTTGAGGAGAAACTAAGATAACACAGAGGGATCCAAGTGGAGAGACCTCAGCAGACATCCAGATGGCCTTATGTCAGGTTATTGATTTACTGATGTATATTGACATATATCAGGTTACATTGCTATTAGCGGTAGATTATTATTGTTGTCAGATTGTTATAATTCAACCGGGTCTCCTTTGAGTAGTAAAAGCCCTCACTCCTCAGCCCTCTGCCCCTTGGGATAAACCGAAAATCTCTTGCTCCTAGAGATTGAGGATCCAGATTGGTTCACTCCCTGTCGCCCTCTGGTCTTGCCCATCAAGTTGCTGAAAAACCTACTATCTTCCCGGGACCTGTGACCTTAGCACAGGCAAATGGATCTGGTGCGAAGTAAATTAAAGCCATACGTGGCCATGTTCATTTCAACCAGAGGCACAAGCAGAGAGGAACACAAGGAAAGCGATGTCTCCGAGACGAATGGCCCTGGGGAGCACGACACACGTGGTCTGCAGCAGAATTGGTCAGAAGGACCTCAAGGCTCATCACAGGCTTCTTGTCCAACCCAGTGATTTTAAGCACAGCAAACAGCAATAAGGAAAGTATGTGGACTCAGGTGGCCTCACCTGTTCTGTCACCACCCGTGCAGGGAAGAATGCCTTAGAGTGGTGGGTCTCCACACTGGCTGGGTGTAGGAATCACGTGGGGAGTTAGCGGGCCTTCCCCCAGAGAGTCTGATGAATTGGTCTGGGTTGGGAGCTGAGCATCCCTGGCTTGTGAAGCTCTCCAGGTGAGAGGACTGTGTATCCAGTGTTGGTAAGTGTGACCCGATCAGTGCTACTCATGCTTATTTCCGTGCCATGGGGGTATATGAAGAATTTCCACCCCAAGTTCTCAAGAGGGACTATTCCCAGCCTGTATCAGCAGCAGGATTGTTCGCCACTCTTTCCAGATGGTTCTGTTCCTCTGCCCCGGGGAGCTGCTGAGACACACAGGCTGATGAGCTCTCTGCTGAAGGCTCCCGGAAAACCCTCTGCAGATCTCCAGACCCCCTCCCTCGGAGCTGTCCTCTCTTTGATACCCTGTGAACTCAAGCCGCCTTGTCCCCGGGGAATCTCAACTCCATCCCTCAAGTCAAGACTTCCACAGGCTCCACCTGGATACCCTTCCTTGCACCGTGGCCAGAAAACTCTCTCAAGGCCCTGAGCCACTGAGATCACAGCTCTCACCTCACCCGTCTCCTTTGTCTCAGGGATGCTGTCTTCTGTGGTCTGATGCCTTTAAAAATGTTGTTTCACATGTTCTATTTTCTTTTGCTGTCGTTTTTTAGGTGGGGAGGGGGTGGGAATCCAGTTCGTGTTACTCTATCTTGCCCAGAAGTGAAATTTGAGTTTATGCTTTTATTTGCTGTCTAGTATTCCATTATATGAATATACATTGTGTTGTTTCCAGGTTGGGTTATTATTAACAAAACCGCAATGGAAATTTATAGCCATGTCTTCTGTTGGATATAGGCACGTGTTTCTCTTGCGTGTACACCTAGGAGCAAAGATGTTGGGCTCGAAGGCAAGGGTAGGTTTAGCTTTCCGGGACACCACCAAACCTACTTCTGCTTCCAAAGTGGCTGCATCTCTGCACACTATTGGCTTTACCTCACCAAGAGTGTTTACTATTGCAAGTTTTTTTTTCCCCCCGACTTTAAACCACAGTATCACTGCTCTTGGTAAAATATTGTATATCACAGCTATGACTTTTTGCAGACTGCAGAATAGCCCGGGTACCATCCATCTTGCGTGGATCAGAGGAAGAAAACCTGCCCATCCATTCTCACTGTTTTTTCCTCTCACTGGAAATCCTGGTTGTCCTGACTGCGTGAATGATCGATTCTTTCCTTCTCACTTTATTTTGAGTCTCTATCCTATTTCTGCGTCTCCCAAACATCCATTCTCGTGCCCTCTGCTTTGCTACAGAAAATAAAATCCCTTGACGGAAACAAAAGAAAAAGGAAAAGAAAGAAAAATCTACAGATGCATCATGGGTGGATTTCAGTCTTTATAACCTCCCTCTTTTGTAAAGCTCTCTATCAAGGATCTAATAATCCTCTCCCAAATGGCCAGAGTTCGTGTTTCCGGTGTGCTCACCACTCCCTGGGGATTTGCATTTTCAGAAAAGATGCTTCGTGCACTCACCTGCACCGTTACAGCGTCACACGGGATGGAATGAAGTGTCTTTTGCAGGCTCACCAGCTGCACTGCTGGCTGAGAGCAGGGAACCTTAACTGGTCCTAAAACGGTCAAATTAAGGACATGCTGTGTCTTCCCTCTCAGAGATCAATCCAAGCACTTTCACAGAAGCACGGAAATGCTCCTTGGGGTGAAATAAATGTTAAAAGAAAGTCAGAATATCCTCGCCACCCCTCCCACCCTGCAAAACAGCTCAAATTCATTCTGGTATCTAATGCTCTAAAGAGAAAAGTGACATTCTGCTTCTACACAGACCAAAGTCTGCTAAGATATGTCAACACTTTGAACTTAGCAGAAAGGATGCTGGGATGTGTTTGCTGAGCTTTACTGCCAAAGCAGAGCTGTGAACATGACTGTGGGTCTGGCTCTGGAGGAAAAGATGTCAACTTTTTTTTTTTTTCTGGCCTCACCGCATGGCTTGTGGGATCTTAGTTCCCTGACCAGGGACGGAACCCGGGTCCCAGCCGTGAAAGCACCGAGTCCTAACCACTGGATCGCCAGAGGATTCTCAAAAGATGTCAGCTCTTCAGGGACTGTAGGACATTTTCTTCTGCTTGGGGCTCAGTGGCTGCTAATTTAATAGCAGCCCCAGACTGGGGTGAAATTGCAGGCACAGCTCACAGGGCTTCTTAGAAAACAGAAATAATGCGGAGGTCTCCTGAAGACAAAAATATGAACTGGCCTGTGCATTAGCTGCTGGTCTCCTATGGCTCCTACCCTAAAGAATACTAAGGATTTTAAAATAAATATTAGAGACCTCTCTCTTCTCTCTCTTCCCGCAACCCGCCCCGTCTACCTCTTCCCCCCATCTCCTTATGCAAACTTTGTCAGTCAGAGTCAGAATATTTTAAATCATGAGAGAATGCCGGAAAGGAGCCCAAATGCTCACAAGCTGTTTATTTGTAAAGGGGCTGGGTCTCAAAGGTACAGACAGGGCATGGTCTGCTGTCAGCATTGCAGAGATACTGAAGAAAGCACGAGAGCTGCAGATCTTACTGTACAGAAGACATTCCCATAACTGGCACTTCCTGTCTTCTTCTTCCACAGACAGTGACCCTGACTGACCCACAAGGCAGAGAATGGGCATCTCAGACAGGCATCAACTGTGGCTGCTACACATGGACTGATGGGACATGGCCGTTGTGAGCTGCAGAGGAAAGACACGGGAGGATTCTCCAAGGTCAGCACAGCCACCCAGCTGTCCAGGCTGACAGAGAGAGACAGGGACACAGCAGCTGTAAGATCCAGCTTCCCAGGAGGCTGTCCCTTCTTGTGGCTGGACACCCATCCTCAGAGGACCACTGTTCCACTTCCAGCACATCACCACTATTTTTACCAAGGGTTTTCATCAGCCGATTTGATGGAGCCATCATTGGCTATGTCACCTGCAGCCATACCCACTCTTTGGAAAACTCTAGAGAATGCACAGGATGTAAGGACATTCGTGGACAGCTTGCCAACTGCATGTCAATCGTGGGTCATACAACTTCTGAACTTGTCTCCTTAGGGACTGTGGTGTCACAGACACCAATCACCATTTTCAGTGTGAGTAGGTCTGTAAAGGTAATTCATTTTCTTTCAAACTCACTTTGGAGCCGAGCAAGTTCTCAGGAATTCCCTGAAGCTTAGCCTCAAAGCTGCCCTCCCCCCCTCTAGAACCACCCGATAACTGACGTCCCTGGTATGTAAAACTGTCAGCTCCTCTGTCCCATCAAGATCCCAGTGGCTGCAGAGAAGGGACAATTTACACACACACACCCCAACCCTGATGTAACCCCTCCTCGATATAAAAATCATGAGTGGTGCATTAGGGTCTTATCCCAATGGTATTTGAAGAACCTTAATTCAATAGCTCATCTTAAAGTCGGTTGTTACCAAATACATTATATTATGTTATCAAATGGAATGAAAATATACCATTTTAATGAAGTCATTGCTATTTGAGGTGGGTGGACTTTGGATTTAATCTGAAATGCTAGCCATTGACCATCTAATTACAGAGGCATTTTATCCTCTTGAAAGTGATGCTATTCAGGGACGGGACACAGAGTAAATGAAAAGTTGTGATGGAAAAAAGTTGCTCTTATTGAAATGACCCTTCAATCATAACAGGTGGAACTCTTAACTCCGCGGAAATACTTGGGAGGCGGAGTTCTCTAAACATTTGGCCTAATGAAGAAACTTGGCAAAATATATCAACACTTAGTGGGATAAAGCAGTTGGAACCTTGATTAAATCACAGGTGCAAAATTTCCCCTTTCCATTGCTATTCATCAGAATTAAGCAATTATGGTGTTGACGAATGAGAAATTGACATTTTTAGCATCCCCTTTTCATACAAAGGAAAGGATTATTCCAGCCTTGTGTGAAATACAGCATCCGTCAGCACACAGAGGGTATCCAACTTCCTTCATCCTTTCTCACGCCTGAGATGCAACTGTAGTAGAGACAGGGGCAGTCTTTGTCCACCCGGAGTAGGAAGGATGAGATGCATCTGTAGGACCCACGGATATACTTCAAACCAGTGATCCAGGAGCTTGCTTTCTTGTCTCCTCCTTAGATAAATACTCAGTTCCTTGAACCTGGTGTTTAAACACAAACACCAAGACCAGGACTGAGATATCCAAGGGGTGACAGCCCCCCAGCCTGGGCTAGAGATTGTTTTACCCTACTGTTCAGAAGAGAGGCAAGCCATCCAGTCAGGGCATCCATGCCTTCACCCCTTCAGAGACTGCAGGTCTGAGTACACGGAGGAAGAAGAGGGTTTGCTTTCTCTCTCTCTCTCTTTACTTTAAACTGTGTGTTTAGGTACACCCCTCCCCTCCCCTCCAGACACACGCATCCAAAGTCTTGGCTCTCGTGTATAAACTTGCGGACAAATAAAAACGTCCCATCTCACTTTTATTTTAAGATGTTAGGGCTAGGAGTTTATTAATTAATTAATTAATTTTTGGCTGTGTTGGGTCTTCGTTTCTGTGCGAGGCCTTTCTCTAGTTGTGGCAAGCGGGGGCCACTCCTCACCGCGGTGCACGGGCCTCTCAGTATCGCGGCCTCTCTTGTTGCAGAGCACAGGCTCCAGACACGCAGGCTCAGTAGTTGTGGCTCACGAGCACAGTTGCTCCGCGGCATGTGGGATCCTCCCAGATCAGGGCTCGAACCCGTGTCCCCTGCATTAGCAGGCAGATTCTCAACCACTGCGCCACCACGGAAGCCCCCCATCTCATTTTAATAGCACTCTAGTAAACAGTTCTTGTAGCGTTGCAAACAGTGGGAAGACGATAAAAGCAATATTTCTGAGCCAAGCTAGAGTTTTGCTCCAAAGAAAGGAAATTGTTTCTTAAATTACTTCAGCATTTTATTTATTTTCATAACAGAGCAAAACAATAGAAAGAGAACTATTTGTCTGGCCCTTGGATGTCCTGTTTCTTATTTCTCCAGCTACATTCCTCCCAGCTTTCAATTTAGATCACAAGGTGGCCCCAAATTTTTTTCCAATTTCCTCTTCTGACAACCACTTATGATGAGCACTTGATTCCCTGCTTTCGCCATCTCTCTCTTTCTTGAGGCGAAATAGCCCTTCCCTACTCTGCCTCCATCTGGTCCCACTGGGGCTGACCTACCCCCAGACTGCAGGAAAGCATCAGTTCCAGACCTGACACGCAATGCCGTGGTGTTGGAAGGGAGGGCTTTGGGGAAGTAGAGGAGAGGAATTTTCTTTGATGCTTTTCCCAGTACAAAGAGTCTTCACCCGTTCCCTGGGGTGGAGGTGGGGTAGCGCTTACTTTCCTTCCCTCACAGAGGCTTCAGGTTTTTTTTTTTTTTTTGCAGTACGCGGGCCTCTCACTGCTGTGGCCTCTCCCGTTGCGGAGCACAGGCTCCGGACGCGCAGGCTCAGCGGCCATGGCTCACAAGCCCAGCGGCTCCGCGGCACGTGGGATCTTCCCAGACCGGGGCACGAACCCGTGTCCTCTGCATCGGCAGGCGGACTCTCAACCACTGCGCCACCAGGGAAGCCCCAGGGTTTTGTTCTTTTGAGGAGAAGGTATTAGGTAGATTTTCCTTGGGTCACTTCAAGAACTGGCTCTATGACTCACTGACAGTATAAGTGTAGAAAAATTGCTAGAATAGATACATATATATGTATAACTGAATCACTTTACAACAGAAACTAACGCAACATTGTTAATCAACTATACTCAAATATAAAATAAAAATTTTTAAAAAAGAAAGAAAAATTGCTTTTACCATCTTTAAGGCTCAGTGTCCTCACCAGTAAAATGGGGAAAGTAAATTTTCCCACCTCTAGGATCATCATTAGCATTAATTCAGATAAATACTTACAAGCATTTAACAGAGATCCTAACACAGAGAGTACTTACATATTAAGTACTCAGTAAAAATCTATTCTGTTAGGAGGATTTGAAAATAATTCACCTACCTCTAACTGCTTCATCTTTTTGCAACGAGCCAAGGCTTTTTGAAACCATTCAGTGTTTATCTGTGGCAGGGAGTACCAAGGCTTTTGTGTCGTGGCCTGCTTTTAACACAGAGCAGGGCTATTTTCTGAGACGAGTGCACTCCTGGAAATGGAAAATAATTCAAAATTTGCATAATTCTCATTTGATCCTCATAAAGAGTGGCAGGTGTGTCTGATTATTAGTCAAAGTGGCGTTACCACTGTAATGACTGAATCTGCACGTTTTAGAGCTCTACAACTGTGAGTGGATTATTACCTTTATGGCAAAACTGCTATTCGAAAACGGGCACATCAAGTGAGATTGTATTCATCTATTTATAGCTCACTATTATGACTATCAAAGTTCACAGTTGCACCGAACATCAAATTCCATGGCAAATCTGCCTCCCGACAGACTTTGCCAGAGGCTTTGATTCCAGGTTTAAATAACAAGGTGTTATGCTTTTAAAATGTTTTCCTAGCTGCCCCTACACTTGGAAGAACCTTCCTTCATTTCCCGGCTGTCACAGAACCATGTCCAGGAAAATGAGGTCCTTGGTTTCTCTTACTTGTTCCCAGGCTAATGGGGGCTTGGCAAACCTTGAGTCCTAAGGAAGTTCAGAAGTTTCCATCCCACACGAACTCCCACCCTCGCCTGAGGAAGTTCATTTAGAGTCAACGTGACACTTCCTGGAGCTCCCAAGTTTTTCGAGCAGCAACTTAGTCTTTTCAAACACACACACAGACACTTATACACAGACACACACAGATACACACCGACACATACTTACACAGACACATGCTTATACACACACAGACACCCACTTACATACCTACACCTACTTACACACCCACACAGAAACCTGCTTACACACCTATACCTATTTACACACACAGACACATGCTTATACACAGACACACACACCCGCTTATGCACCTACACCTACTTACACACACAGACAAACACGGTTGTACACAGACACACATAGACACCCGCTTACACACCTACACCTACTTACACGCACACACATACGCTTATACACAGACACCCGCTTACACGCCTACACCTACTTACACACACAGACACCTGCTTACACACCTACACCCACTCACACACAGATACACAACTACACATACTTACAGACACACACTTATACACACACACTTGCACACCTACCCCTACTCACACACACAGACACATACACGTTTTGACAATATGAACCCTCCTCTGTTCCTGACATTATACCCTTGAGATTTGTACCCAAGGAAGGTCTCCAGCAGGAGAGCATCTTTCCATCCTTTCAAACTCCCTTCTAAAGCTCAAAACATTGATACTATCCGTTTTGCTTAGGGCCTGGGAAAAAAAGGCCTTCTTGCACCCTTCTGATGGGGATGCAAATTGCTGAACCTTTTGAAGGCCTTTTGACAATATCTATAAAAACTTTCCAGTGCATAGCAATCTACTTTCAGGAATATATCTAACTCATATTTTCACCAGCCACCAAAACTACAGGCACAAGAATATTTATTACTGCATCATTTGAGGGAAAATGTCATCGGAACAGGTGTTTGCATAAAGCAACATCAGCCATTCAGAAGGAATCATGAATATTTATTATAGTGTAGGCACTATGGCCTCATTCATTCCATCAACAGATATATTTATTGAGGACCTATTAGGAGTCAGGAACAGTTCCTGTCACCAGCATTACTTCACTGAACAGGACATATATGATTCCTTCTCTCTTGGAGCTTATCTCATAATGGGAAGAAAAAGATAATAAACAATTAGCAAAGAAACAATCATTTCAGGTAGAGATAAGTGCTATGAATAAGATTATGAAGTGACATAATAAAAAATAACTAGCACTAACGTTGCCAAAATTTGGCCTCTGTACACCCGAGGCGAATTAAACCTCGGAGACAGAGTTTTGGGTGAAGTATAAAGAAGTAGCTTTATTGCTTTGCCAGGCAAAGGGGACCACAGTGGGCTAATGCCCTCAAAATTGTGCGTCCTGACCTGGAGGGGGTTACTGAGGAGTTTTATAGCAATGGCTCAAAGAGGGCGTGGTCAGCTCATGGACCTTCTTCTGATTGGTTGGTGATGAGGTAATTGGGAGTCGGCATCATCAACCTTCTGGTTCCAACCGCTGAGCCTGCGCGTCCGGAGCCTGTGCTCCGCAACGGGAGAGGCCACAACAGTAAGAGGCCCGCGTACCGCAAAAAAAAAAAAAAAAAGCTGATAAAATCAGATTCCCAAAGAAAGAGAATACGTCATCATTAAATTAAAACAGTACCATCCTTACTCAGAGTGTAAAGACCACAGAACATGGGATTTCTTTAAACATCTGTCCATGGCTGATTCACAGATGAATCAAAAGAAGCCCGGGTCTTCTCTCTGCTACAACCCGCAGAGGTGGGCCAGGAATAAAAATCCTCACATTATCCCTTTCCATTACACCACCGTCCTATTGTTCCACGTGGCATGTCGGTTTCAGAAGCACGTCTGTAATCAGTTAACACTGAATTATTTATATTGACAGCAGTTGCCAAGTGCTTCCCAGATGCCGTTTCATGGGAGACGTCTAGTACTTTTCAAAGGTTGTCCCAGGCCCATGTAAGTAACCAAATTCAGTATCTCAATGAAGGGGATTGTCTTTTCCCTTTTCCAAACATAAAGCAGTGATCAGGGCCCCTCCGCATGGCAAAAGGAAATACCAATCCCTGCCGTCTAATTTCAGCGGTAAACTTGCACGATGGGACTCTCGCTCGCTCCTGTGTCCTGGTCTAAAGTATGAATGTAGCAGTAACACCCATCCCACCATGCCCAACCCAGGGCACACACGTTGAGGGTCAGTCATACGTTAGAATTCATCACTTATACGGGCAGAGTCACAGAAGGATGACACTCAAATACATGGATGTCTCGCTTCTCTTCTGAAATGCCACTTAGGGACATACACACTTTCCTATTAATCAAACCAAGATTTTACCAGGAAGCCCAAATCATAACACCGTCAAAGAAGTGAGCTGAGATCATTTGGACTTTTCTTCTGATTCCCGAGCCCATCAAAACCCATTCAGCGCCTCATCTCTTTCATTCCCAAGATGACAGCTCGGTAACAGAGAAAATGTTTCAGATAATATGTTCAGGATCGACGGGTTGACCGAATGCAGATGGCAGATTTTCATGTTAATGAGCCTCTCTCAGAATTAAAAAAAGCAACTCTGAAGGAGGCGACTTTAGGAACAGTTGCAATCGTGTCCTTGCATTACCTGATGACTTCAGGCAAAGGACTGTAGTCATCTTGGGCTCTTTGAGGATGATGTCAACTGGAGAGCTTCTCCAGACACGCCAAGGATTCTAATCCCACGCTCCACAAAGCTTTTCAAAGTTTTCTCACCCCGTCTCACCCTCATCCTGTTTGAGGTTGCTGAGTAGGGGAGGAAAGAGTGAGAAACTCATCAACTCACAATGCTTTTAAAACATTTTTTTACTTATAGTTGTTTTTGTTGTTTTGGTTTGGTTTTTTGGTCACACCGTGCCACATGCAGGATCCTAGTTCCCCAACCAGGGATGGAACCTGTGCCCCCTGCAGTGGAAACGTAGAGTCTTAACCACTGGTCCACCAAGGAATTCCCCATAATGCTTTTTTTTTTTTTTTAGCGATACGTGGGCCTCTCGCTGTTGTGGCCTCTCCCGTCGCGGAGCACAGGCTCCAGACGCGCAGGCTCAGCGGCCATGGCTCACGGGCGCAGCCGCCCCGCGGCACGTGGGATCTTCCCGGACCGGGGCACGAACCCGTGTCTTCTGCATCGGCAGGTGGACTCTCAACCATTGTGCCACCAGGGAAGCCCCCCATAATGCTTTTTAAATTGCCCTGGATGGTTTCAGATCTGGGAGCTAATGCATATCTTCCGGGGAAAGTCAGAATAACAGCATTGCACGTGCACACGCGCGCGCACACACACATACACACACACACACGCACACACACACACACACACACACTGTTCTCCTGGACTCTCCTCCTGGGACTCTTTACATTGTCCACACTACCCAGGGCATCCTCATCTCTTGGTCCCCTACCCTCCATTGCAAAATCTCCAACCAACTGTGTATTCGTCAGGGGTCTCCAGGGAAACAGAACCCAGAGGACAGAGATAGATATACGCAGGAAGAGATCTATTATGAGGGATGGGATCACGTGATCGTGGAGGCTGAGAAGTCCCAGCATCTGCCCTGTGCAAACTGGAGAACCAGGTCATAGTTCCATCTGGGTCCAGAGAGAAGAAGATAAACGTCCCAGCTCAAGCAGAGAGCAAGTTTACCCTTTCCCTGCCTTTTTATTCTCTTTTGGCTGTCAAAGCCCTCACCCCCCCATCCGCATCCCACGTACACACACACACACTGGTGAGGACAATTATCTTTACTCAGTCTACCGATTCAAATGCTAATCTCTTCCAGAAATAATGTTTTACCGGCTAGGTGGGCATCCCTTAGCCAGGTCAAGCTGACAGATCAAATTAATCACCACAAACAGCAAAACCCAACAGCACAGAGATGGTACCTCAGCAATCTAGTCCATTGCCTGGTGTGGAGACAGAGACTCTTACAAGCCCACCCAGAGCATCTCGGCGTGTCTTCATGCTTGCTGTGCCCTCTGTCTGGAACGCACTTCCCTCAAGTATCCAGATGTTCCTTCATCCCCTTCAGGTATCTGCCCAAATGCCCCTGCATTATTTTCCTCCTCCAAACTCATCACTTGACATATTGTGTGGTATTTAAACACATGTTTGCTGTCTATCTCCTCTCATTACCTTGTAAGTTCAGAGCAAGCAGGGATTTTATCCACTGCTGTAACCCTGGGCCACTTTACAGTCATAATCCTCAAATGTTAGAATGTATCAGAGTCTCCCAGAAGCTTTGTCAAAACAGAGGTTTGGGGTCCCCACTCCTAGAGTTCCTGATGCAGTAGGTCTGGGGCGGTACCCACGAATCTGCATTTCTACCGAGTTCCCAGGCGACGCTGATGCTGCTGGTCGAGGGTGAGTACACTTTGAGAAGCGCTGCTCCAAAAATTCTTGGTACATAGTAGGTGCTCAATAAATATTCATTAAATGAATAAATGCATGAACACTCTATGGTGTCTCCTGTGGACACACCCAGTGACATGTCCTCAGCCTGGGGCATCTTTTCTCTGGACCTGCGTGCAGGTCACACCAGGCTTTGGGAGGTCAGGGCTCCCTTCCCAGGGCCTTGGTGAAGCCCCTCCTCCATAAAAGTACTTTTTGTCTCAGCTAGAGCGAATCATCCCCCCACAGATGTTTATAGCTGAGTTTTGTATTTTTTACGCGATCATCAAGGTTCCCTCAAGGAGGACTTTCTCTTTTATGTCCAAGAAGAATATCATCACCCTTCTCATAATCATGAAAAACAAGAAAGGTCCTAAATATCCAACAATAAAGAGCTAAGTAAACGATAGTGTAGCCATATGCTGGAGTATCGTTCAGCCATAAAAACTGTTTGCACAGATTGCTTTAATAGCTGCAGTAAAATGGTTTTTATATAATACTATAAAGAATAACGCTGGAATAATATTCTCCTTGAAAACTTGCTTCTGCTGGGGTAGATGCAGGCAGCCTTGCTCTGCAAGCGCACATGTGTAGCAGCGGCAGGGAAGAAACAGCTTGTTAACATGCATGTTTTGTGAGTTTGGTTTTCTAACTGGAGATGAATGGTGGGTTGGACGCAGGGAAAACAAAATGGAGACAAAGCAATGACGGAGGGAGAGTGGCATGGCATGTGTTTCCCACCTAGCCTCTGGACTGGATTATTGTTTCTCTGTTTAGAAGACAGAGGACCAATTTTATAATAATATCAAAACAATAGTCAATATTTATTAAGCCCTAACCGTGTGCTGGGCACAGCACTGTTTTAGGATCTATGCATGTACTAATTACATTTCATTTATTCAGGGAGCCAATTATTTCAAGAAAACAAATGGAACAGTTTTTATGAAACAGGTATGTAGCTGTGGGAACACACAGGCATCTCATGCATTCCTGTGAATTTGCTAGTTATAAAATCAGGCAAAGATCTCTGTCTTGGGACGTTTATACTCTGGCTGGGGGTGGGCTGTTGGGAAAAGACAAAGTCTTGTTCAGGCTTCAGAGGCAACAGTAGGCCTTTGACTAAATAAAAACCCTGAAAGAAGCTACATGCTGAACTGCCGGACCATGTGCCCGTCAGCAGAAACGGTGAAAGTAGGTCTTGAGAACCGACAGATAAAGAAGGGAGTAAGTCGTGAAGCTTCCTGGACCTTGGGAATCTGGCCCGTTCCCAGGGATCAGTAAACACTCTGAAACTTACGACTAAAGTATCAAAGCATTTATGATAATAGCCAGAGCTGCGTATTTGCACGTACGCTGATAATTACCTCTTGCGGCGTGGCGTTAAAAGCAGGACTCCTTTGAGCAGTACTGTGACGTCTCACGCGAGGGGTGGACGCACCACCTGGGACCCTTCCCAACTGTGACTCCAGGATGCTGTTCCAGGGACTTCCCAGCATTGCTTGGATCTGGACGTGGTGTTTCCCCAACTGGTAATGTATGCGCTTTTGTCTCTCTAGGTATTGCTTGTTCTCCCAACTTGGTGATGCAAATTCTCCCAGGTTAGTGATGTTGCTTTTTTGTCCCAATTTGGTGATGTATGTACATTTATTTCTCTCTCTCTCTGTATATATATATATATATATATATATATATATAACTTGTCCTTATACTAAACTTACTACTAATATAATAAATTTCCTTATTTCTTGCTTACTAAAGTGTGGAGTGGTTATTTTGCTGGTGAGTTCTCTGAACCTGAAGCTGAAAGCAGGTCTTTCAGCAAAACAGGGTGATAAACAAAAGTAGGCAAATTATAAAGGATATTGGAAAGTGGTAAGTGTTATAAAAATACATAGTAAGGCAGGGCATGAGGGTTGAGTGCATGTAGGAGATTTTAAATTACAGGAAATGATGCCCTTTCCAAACAAATTATAGCTGTTATCTCTGGGAGGGTAATTTCTATTTTATTTTAGAGTAGTTTTCTAAATAATCCACAACATGGTATATTAAGAACTTATTCTCTGAGGCTAATATTTTTCAGAGAAGCCACAAGACAAAATAGAAATGGTTAGTCTTATCTGGGCACAGAACGTGGTTCTACTACTTATTAGCTGAACCACCATAAATAACATTAATATTGTCCTCTGTAACAAGGGGCACTATTTAAAGACAAAATGATACAGCATTTGTGTATCTGTAAGAAATGCTTTTGGTTACAGGTAGTAAAACCTGACCACAGTGACTTAAATAATAAACAGGTTTATCTTCCTTATATGACAAGATGTCTAGGAACAGATGACTTTAGCTCAGGGGCTTAGTGATGTCTGGACCAAAAGTTTTGATATTTTTGGTCCTTTGACCCATAATCACAAGATGGCTGCTGCAGCTCTAGACATCACAGCTGTGTCTACAGCAGGAAGAAGAAGAAAGACAGAAGGGAGGCAGTGATTATTAGCAAAACAAATGCTTTTTACAAAATCCTATGGAAGAGTTCTACTTGTACCTCATTGGCTAGAATTTGGCCACTGCAACTCAAAAGATGATCAAGGAGAAGGGAGTTAGATAATGGATGTTGCATTATCCAGTAACCGCTTTTTTCCACCCTGAACACTAAAGCACTGCGCCTGGTACAGAGGAGGCCATCTATAAATGCTGGCTATTACTATCATCAAATATTTTTAAAGAGTTTGGTTTTAGAAAGACAGTTTGTGGGGGTACCATGCTTTAGGAAACACTGTCTCATTTGGGTACCCCAACGCAGCTGGTTATCCTTATTATTTTCTAGTTATCAACACTTGAGAATGGGTAGGCTCTGTTCAGTGTGCTCACACTCCAGTTTTCATCAGCTGAAGCCATTTTCCCAGGCATGCCCACCTGCTCAGCTAAGCTGGGAATATCTGGGGCTAATCTACTAGAAGCCACGTGGTTCCTGAGGGCTCCCCAAGGAGATTCAACCCAGAAAGGTCTACCACCTCTATCACCCAGATGATTGTCCAACCCATGTACAGCAGTGGGGACAGAACCACAGCTACTAAAGTAGCCTGCAGATTCCCAATCGGCAGATCTGTCCACATCTTACCACTTCCTTCGGCACCAACCTTGTCCACACACCATCTCCTCCTGTGTGGGCAGTTAAAGAGCCCCTAGTTGCCTTCCCAATCCCTCTCGTGTCTTTTGTTTTAAATAATAAATCAGACCACACCACCTTTCCACTCAAAAGCCTTCACAACATCCGCCACGTTGTTTTTTTTAAATTGACAAATAACATCGTATTGATGTCAGGTGTACAACGTGATGGTTTGATATTTGTATAAATTGTGAAATGATTACCACAATGAGTTTAATTAACATCCAGCATCTCACATAGTTACAATTTTTTTCTTGTGATGAGAACTTTTAAGGTCTCCTCTCTTAGCGGCTTTCAAAGATACAATATAACTATAGTCACCACACTGCACATTACATCCCTGGAAATTATTTCTCTTATAACTGGAAGTTTGTACCTTTTGGACACATTCTTTATGCAATTCTTTGTATAAAAACTGTATCCTAATAAGCAAATGGGACCTAATGAAACTTTAAAGCTTTTGCACAGCAAAGGAAACTATAAACAAGATGAAAAGACAACCCTCAGAATGGGAGGAGATATTTGCAAATGAAGCAACTGACAAAGGATTAATCTCCAAAACATACAAACAGCTCGTGCAGCTCAATATCAAAAAAAAAAAACAACCCAATCCAAAAATGGGCAGAAGACCTAAATAGACATTTCTCCAAAGAAGACAGACAGATGGCCAAAAAACACATGAAAAGGTGTTCAGCATCACTAATTATTAGAGAAATGCAAATTAAAACTACAATGAGGTATCACCTCACACCAGTCAGAATGGCCATCATCAAAAAATCTACAAACAACAAATGCTGGAGAGGGTGTGGAGTAAAGGGAACCCTCCTACACTGTTGGTGGGAATGTAAATTGATACAGCCACTATGGAGAACAGTACGGAGGTCCCTTAAAAAACTAAAAATAGAACTACCATATGACCCAGCAATCCCACTACTGGGCATATACCCTGAGAAAACCATAATTCAAAAAGAGTCATGTACCACAATGTTCATTGCAGCTCTATTTACAATAGCCAGGACATGGAAGCAACCTAAGTGTCCATCAGCAGAGGAATGGATGAAGAAGATGTGGTACATATATACACTGGAATATTACTCAGCTACAAAAAGGAACGAAACTGGGTCATTTACAGAGACGTGGATGGACCTAGAGACTGTCATACAGAGTGAAGTAAGTGAGAAAGAGAAAAACAAATATTGTATATTAACGCATATATGTGGAACCTAGAAAAATGGTATAGAAGATCTTATTTGCAAAGCAGAAATGGAGACACGGGCGTAGAGAATAAATGTATGGTGGATACCAAGGGCGAAAGGAGGGTGGGTGGGATGAATTGGGAGATTGGGATTGACACATATGCACTATTAATACTATGTATAAAATAGGTAACTAATGAGAACCTACTGTATAGCACAGGGAACTCTACTCCACGCTCTGTGGTGACCTAAATGGGGAGGAAATCCAAAAAAGAGGGAATATATGTATATGTATAGCTGATTCACTTTGCTGTACAGCAGAAATTAACACAACATTGTAAAGCAACTATATGCCAATAAAAACTAATTAAAAATTTTTACCCTAAATGCAGTGTGAGAGTAAGATAGGGATTAAAGAATGCAAAATGATTTATTGTTCAAACTGTCCATAACCCAACCCTGGACTAATATCACTTCCCCATAGGGTAGTGTGGGATTTCAGATAATGTAGTGAACATAACAAACTTGTTACCTAAAGAATTGATAAAAAACAAAACAAAAAATTACATATATATATATATATATATATATAGTGTTTATGTAAAGAATCCCAAGAGTGGTCATTGAGACTCTGCATGACCGGACCCCAGCTCACTCACCCACCTTCCTCTGGGAGCCCCTCTTCCTCGCTGGGCACAGTGACTGGGGTTATTTATCCGATGGATGCACAGAGACATTCCACCTCCAGGAAAGCGGTCTGGTTTTCAGACGCCTTTAAGCTCCTAACTGAGCGCACAGACTTGATTGGCATTGCTGATCGACTTTGAGAAGAAACTCAAATGGGTGGAGAAAGTTTGTTTTCGGCCGTTCCGGGAAGACGCGCGTGGGTCACAGGTGGGACGAGGTGGCAGCTGCCAGCGCACGCGGCACTGAGGGCGCAGGAGCGGGGACGCTTCTAAGCAGCTCATCAATCTTGGCAGCGAGGCCGCGAGGCTAATTGAGCAGCGAGCGCGGGGAGATGAAAGATGCTCCAGGACTTTCATCTTGGCGTCGTCTTTTCTCCAGACACCAGGGCAGTGGAGCGTCTGCTTCCGCAGGTGACAGGGATGCTGCTCCCTGGCCCAGGGATGGATGATAAACAGACGGAAGGAGCTCACTGATGGGACCGCTCTCTTCCTCACCCTCTCCACCTAGGCTATACAATCCAACACCCATGACACAAAATTCACTGTACGGAGGGATACATGCGAACCTCTATTCAAATGAAGCAGGAGAGAAGCTTTCAGTGACATTCATCAGGGGAGCTGTTTAACAAGCCATGAGCACTGCACCCAGGGGCGGAGAGGAGCACGTGGCAGGGCCCTTGGCGACGCCCTGATGCCCGGGCACAGCCTCCATCACCTGCCATTCCCCGCGTGCTGGGGGGAGGACCTGGTTGCATGGTGAGCACAGATGGCCTCACCACTTATTCATGTCACCCCTGCACCCCGTGCCAGGCAAAGAGCAGAAGGAACCCTCCACATTGCAAGTTTATGTATGCATTTAGCTATGCATTTAAAATCATTTAACTATGATTTCTTGAGCGTCTATTAGCTGACAGACTGGCAGGACTATAGCAGTGAGCAAAGTGGACGGAAACCCTGCCTTCCTGGAACTTAATTCTTGTGCCGTGTCTCGAAAGAAAAATGGGCAAATGAAATACTTCCCTAATACCTTCATTCCCCAGATAAAAGGGGAAAAAAAGGAGACAGAAGACACGGAGACAAAGAGAAAGAAAGAGGAATTCAACCAAATGCACTGAGAATGGGGTATGTACCAAAATACAACAGCTGCTCAAAGGGCGTCAATGGCTTAGAAAGTATCGATAAGTCAAAGGCTTGACCTCATTTATGAATTCCCCTCTAGGCTTACAAATTGCTTTTTCTGGAATTTCAGGTGCCACTTAGAACGCAAAACGGTGATTGCTCTTTGGATGATCAATTTGAGTTGCGTGATCATATAATTCTGCCTGTTATACACAGATTTATCTGGGGAAGGAACCAAGAGAAAATTAGTAGGTCAATAAATTATTGGGGATACCTGGAGGAGCTGACATTTATCAAACATTCATGATATTCCAAGAGCCCTCATTTAATATTATGAATTTTCAAATCCCTACTACTCTTCAAGTCAAGCAATCTTATTTTCATTTTATAGTTGAAGAAAATGAGGTGCAGGGAGCTAAAGTAAGAGGTTGAAAGTGGTTTGTTGGCCAAATCAGACGCACAGATATTTTTGATTTTTTGATCTTGTAATGTTAAAAAAAAATAGTTACCAAAATTTCAAATACATGATATTTCATATTTTTAAAAATTTATTTATTTATTTATTTTTGGCTGTGTTTGGTCTTCGTTGCTGTGTGCGGCTTTCTGTAGTTGCGGCAAGCAGGGGCTACTCTTCGTTGCAGTGCACAGGTTTCTCGTTGCTGTGGCTTCTCTTTTTGCGGAGCACAGGCTCTAGGTGTGCGGCCTCAGTAGTTGTGGCATGCAGGCTCAGTAGTTGTGGTGCACAGGCTTAGTTGCTCCACGGCATGTGGGCTCCTCCTGGACCAGGGCTCGAACCCACGTCCCCTGCATTGGCAGGCAGATTCTTAACCACTGTGCCACCAGGGAAGTCCCGAGATTTCATATTTAAAAATTCAGATTTCTCATTAAACATTGTGGAAAATGGCAGGATTGGCACCCCATCCTGCATATAAAATTAGACCTCTTCTTTACATCGTATACAAAAAGTTACTCAAAATTGGACTACAGACCTAAATGTAATTTCTGAATCTGTAAAGCTCTTAAAAGAAAACATGGAAGTAAATCTTCATGACCTTGGATTAGGTTATGGTTTCTTAGCTATGACACCAAAAGCATAGGTGACAAAAGAAAAACTAGATATTGGACTTCATCAAAATTAAAACTCCTGTTCACCAAAAGACACCATCAAGAAAGTGACAAGGCAAACCTCAATGGAAGAAAATATTTGAAATTCATATAACTGACAAGGAACTTGTATCCAGAAGATATAAATATCCCATACAATTCAACATCAAAAGACAACCTAATATTAAAAATGGGCAAAGAATTTGAATTAAACTTTCTATATAAAAGATATTCAAAGGGTGAATAATCACATGAAAGTTTGCTCAACATCATTAGTGGGAAGTGAAAAATCAAAACTACTATGAGATACCATTTTAAACCCACTAGGATGGCTAGAATCTAAAAGTTGGACAATAACATGTATTGGCAAAGAAATGGAAAAACTGAAACCCTCACACATTGCTGGTGGGAATGTAAAATTGTGCAACTGCTTTGGAAAACATTTTGACAATTCTTCAAAAAGTTAAACATAAAGTTACTATATGACCCAAAATTTCCACTCCTAAATAATTCCCAACAGAATTGAAAACATATGGCTACACAAAAACATGTACACAAATGTCCATATCATCATTATTCATAATAGACAAGAATTGAAACAAAATGTTCATTAATTGATGTATTGGTAAACAAAGTATGGCCTATCCATCCAATGGAATATTATTCGACCATAAAAAGGAATGAAGTACTGGGCTTCCCTGGTGGCGCAGTGGTTGAGAGTCCGCCTGCCGATGCAGGGGACGCGGGTTCGTGCTCCGGTCCGGGAAGATTCCACATGCCGCGGAGCGGCTAGGCCCGTGAGCCATGGCCGCTGAGCCTGCACGTCCGGAGCCTGTGCTCCACAACGGGAGAGGCCACAACAGTGAGAGGCCCGCGTACCGCCAAAAAAAAAAAAAGGAATGAAGTACTGATTCATGCTAGGAAATGAAGAATCTTGAAAACAATACACTAAGTGAAAGAAGCCAGACACAAAAGACTATCATATAATTCCATTTATCCTTGTATCATTACATCATATGAGTCCATTTATATGAAATACCCATAATGGCAAAATTCACCAAAACCAATGAGTAGCTGCCAGGGCCAGTGTTTGGGGGGGGGATGGAGGTGATGAAAATATTCTGGAATTAGATAGTGGTAATGGTTATACAATTTTGTGAACGTACCAAAAAAAGTCCATTGTATACTTTAAAGGAATGAATTTTACGTTATGTCAATTACATCACAATAAAGCTGCAAAAAAAAAAACAAAAACAAAAAAACCCTGAAGGGCACATCTGATAGGTATTTTGAAATCACCATAATTTTTCTTAAAAATCCTGACAATTTCATTGTTGTGAGCTCCCTTTTTCTGTCCATTTTGGTCATAACAGGTAAGAGAAGTTCTAAGACAGGGAGAATCCTAATTAACAAGAATTGATCATTGCCTCATAGTCCCACAAAACAACTCCAGTCTAGCAAACTGGGAACCTGACGCCCAACCCAAATTTATGGCTTATTTTGTTAAACTTTACCCAGAGCTATAATTTACTCTCCTGAGCCATGGCAAAACTTCGACATTAGAACATTTATTTTATCATTAGAAACACATCCCCCCAGATCCTGGCTCTGAAGGATTTTCTGCCACTAGTCATAACACAGGTGACACACGCATGCTGGTGTTCATAACAAATGGTCACAGCAGAGTGTATCTCAAATTTTCTGTCACTGTCACACTTTAATGTGGGAGGACATGGAGCTGCCCTGACACACATTCCAATTCAAATGATACATCATCCTGGCAGAGATCACAGAAGTTGGTCAGTGATTCTCAGCTCTGTCTGCGCATTATAATCACCCTAGAAGTTGTTTAATAATGTCATCCATCAACTGGGTCTCATCTCACAACAATTGAATCAGAGTCTTTGGGGCTGAGTCCCAGGCATGATTATTTTCAAAAGCTCCTAAGATTATTCACGCCACTAGGCAGCCAGGGTTGAGAAACCCTAATTATATCAAGCAAAATCAACCAAAAGCATACTTGCGCAGTAAGTGGATTCAGTTAATAACAGTGATGCGTATTTCAAAGGCTTGTTCTTTTGTTAATGTCAGCTGTGCCCACTGACGTCATTCCCAGGAAGGTAAATCAATATGGAAAGCAAAGCTACTCACAAGGTTGTCTTTGGCTTTTGCCACCTCCAAGAGTTACAGACAAGACAGAAACAAGGGGCAAGGCTGCCGTACCAAGGAACGCCAGGCTCCTCCTCTCTCCTGGCGCCTTCTCTAGGTGCGGCGTCTTCTGCAAGGACACGATGACCTACAAGGGCGCCATCATTTCTTAGATGGTGAACACCAGCAAATGCAAGTACTAACCATTTGGTTGAAACAAAAGTTCTTCAGACTCAGCCTAAAGACCTTTCACCCCACCCCATGCACAGAAGCCAAGGGTGCCTCGTGGATGTAATCACCTCAAGCTTGAGTGTATGGGGGAAAGAAATTTTCCCTCTTTTCCCACTCAGTTCTTTTGGCTGGCAATTAAAACGACATAAGGCAGATTAACAGGAGAAGATCAAAGGTATTAACGTGTGCGCGGGGAATCCACGTAATGATGAGGAACTTGAAAGACAGCCAGGCAAGGTGAGGTATGTGTCAATGAAAAATTAATCATTCGATCTAAGAAAAAATTGGAAAGTGTTATTCGAGCCAAATTAGAGGGTTACAACCCGGGAAGAGCATCTCAGAAAGCTCTGAGAACCGTTCCGCCCATTAGAAGTCAAGACATAGTTTATATGAGTTTTTTGAGACAGACGGCTGTACATCAAATGACGTATATTGACAGTTTACGTAATCCAGATCTAATTGCCATTGTGGTGGGTCATGTGACCCCTTACAAGATCAGGAAGAAATGTCATCTTTTTTTTTTTTTTTTTTTTGCGGTACACGGGCCTCTCACTGTTGTGGCCTCTCCCGTTGCGGACAACAGGCTCCGGACGCGCAGGCTCAGCGGCCATGGCTCACGGGCCCAGCCGCTCCGCGGCATGTGGGATCTTCCCGGACCGGGGCATGAACCCGCGTCCCCTGCATCGGCAGGCGGACTCTCAACCACTGTGCCACAAGGGAAGCCCAGAACGTCATCTTTTAAGGAGCTGTCTTGTTGATGCTGGGAAAATGTTGTTCTTTATGGTTGAGCAGGTATTTATCTGACGGGGGAGGTTTGGTCGATGCCTAATGCAGATACACAATGCACAGTGCAGGAGAGAGGAGAGGGCAAAGGGCAGAAAAGAATTTTTCACGTTTAAACTTTTCTTGTCTTGCCATAAAATATAAATTTTATTTCACATATGTGTATATATTCTGGACTAAGGAGAAGGAGGTAGGGTCTGAGGCTGAAACCAAGCAGGACCCCGTGGGACCCTCCTGGGCACCAAAGCCTTTCCAAGTCCCCCATTTCTTATTTGTAGGCTTCAGCCGCCTATACCTTCCCTGAGTACCAAAGTGCAGGTTCAAACAGTTGCTAATTAGGGAAGGGAGGGGATGCAGAGACAAAGGGGGAGCAGTCAGGAGACAATAGTGCCGCACCCAGGTGGGGGATGGTAACTTCAGGCTGAGCACAAGTTTCCTGGAGCACCGCCTGTTACCTCACCACCAACCAATCAGAAGAAAGTCACGTACCCTGCATCCCTCACCCCAAATTTTGCCTATAAAAACTCTCCCCAAACCATTGGGGAGTTCAGGGTTTTTGAGCACAAACTCAAACAGGAGGGAAGGGGGCAGGGCACAACCTTAAGAAGAATGACGTAGCCCTTAAGAAGAAAGACAACATAAACTTATCAGAACCAAATGGGTCCAAGATGGCAGACGAGTCAACTTCCACTAGACCTTGAGCCTCAGTATATGCTCATAGTAACACATCAGCTAAATGACACACCCACAGGCGCCATGACAGTTCCAAGATGACCATAAAGGTAAAAAAGTGGGCAGTGGCCCAATTTCTGAAAATCCCCGCCCCTTGCCCAAAATAGCTGGAACACGCCTCCCACTCATTAGCCTATGAAATTACCCACTGCTCTAAAAACTGACAACCCTATACCCTGGCGCTACTTTCGCCTTCTGAGATGGCCTACACTCTGTCTGTGAGTGTATTTCTCTCTAAATAAATCCACTTCTTACCTATCACTTTGTCTCTCACTGGATTCTTTCTGCAATGAGACATCAAGACAGGAACTTCATTAAGTCCTGAGACCAGGTGTGTGATCTCAGTTAAAAGACCGTAGGTTCAGTCCCAGTGCATTGGTTCAAGTCCCAGTCGGAGTTCCACGGTTTCAAAAGCACCCGTTCTCCTTGTTTGGCCCCGCAATAAACCTTTCTCTGCTCCAAACTGACATTTCAGTTTGTTTGGCCTCACGATGCGCCAGGCACACGGACTTGTGTTCGGTAACACTAGTGCTTCCCCTAAGCACTTCTGCTTCCCTTAGATGTCACGTGGGAGTGACGTGTGACGTGCCAAGACTGCAGTTAAGGAACCCACTCAGGCTGGTCCCACGCGCTCACGAATCAGGTCTTTCAGCTGGTCAGGGAAAGGGCAAGGTGTTCTCTTTATTGCCTTTTGCCTTCAATACGGGCATTTCAGCTGGAACGAAGACCGTGAGAGATTTCACAGATGAATTTGGCCTCCGTTGACAGAAACATTCAATTACGATCCCTCTTTGGTCATGGAGTATTTCATGCATCCTGTGGTTGACTCTGCTTGCATTAACAGAGGCTGAATGAAGATGGCTGGCCCCTCTTGCTTTTGTGTTAAACTGCTTTTTGTTTGTTTGTTTGTTTTTTAAGACGTTGCAGGGAAAAGAACATCAAAATTACCTCCTTTCTCTCTTTATACATGTGAATTGAATTTTTATGCACATGCTACATCACTTCTTCCCTTTAGCTTCCCTATATACATAAAAATGTATTGCCCTAAGTGTGTGTGTGTGTGTGTGTGTGTGTACACAGAGACAGAGAGAGAGTTTTCTGTAACTGAATTTCATTTCTGTGATGAACTCGTAAGTGGATGAAACTTAATCTCAGCTTCTGCTAACAAGTGACTTAATCTGTATGGTACCTACTTACACCCCCATGAGAAGCAATTTATGACAAATCAATAGTAATGGCAAGTTAACTGTCTCTGAGCTTTGGACTAAGAATGAGATGTAGTAGTGTGTTTACCCAACCTCAAGTAATGCTAATATTAAAAATCAACGAGCAAAGGGAGGTCAAAATTCCTTTGACTTTCCCTTCAATGGTGAGGGATTGGAGTCTTGTAATGCAAATAATATTTACCCCCAGAGGACTAGGTGCTTTGAGTTGAAAATTTAAAAAAAAAATTATACTGAATGTGCTGGGCATTTCTTATGTATTCATTTCTCCATGTGGTTCCCCCAGAATCAGTTGCTCTTTCTTAACAATCCCGTATTTATTTGCATAAGAATTCTTTTTCAGCATCGGATGCATTCTATTCAGCTGGTCACTGTGAGCCAGGCTTGACCAATTACACCCCTCTCCCCACCTTGAACAGTGGTACAAAGAATTGAATATAGCTTGTGTTCCATTTCACCCCAAAAGTGGCTTGTTTTCTAGTCCCTTTGTGCCAAGGAAGCACTAATGAAGTCCCCACGCCCAGTCTCCCTGGGCTGCCCTGAGCTGCCATTCCTGAGCCAATATCAAGCTTCCCACTAGTTCCAGGAACCCCCTAATCTCTGTCCATTAAATCACCTTTGGCTTAAGTTAACCCAAGTGGGTTTCTTTCTGCTTACAAAGAAAGAAGTCTCGTCAGTATACCCACATATTTTTAAATATTTTTGATTTACTAATATAGCTACTGAGTACCAATTCCGTGCATGGAGTTTGACTGGACAGTCGGAAGAATATGTAGAATCTTTGCCCACCAAGAACACCCAACCAGTCCATGGATGTGAATTGGGAAGATCTCAGTAAAGGAAAAGAGGAAGAAAGAAATTCTTTACCACAATGTGGAAAACACTGCATGTCTTTATATTTTGAAACAAAGTAAGAATCGTTTTTTCATTTTACACACACACACACACACACACACACAATTTAACACAGGCATCAAAAGGTCAAACAGAGCATTGGCTCCGAACCAGAATACCTGGGTTGGCGAAGACACAGACAGTGACGGCATGGCTACCTGTTCATCAAATGTGCCTTCCTGGTGCTCTTGCTGGAAGCAGTCGCTCATCCCACAACTACATTTCCCAGGATCCCATTTCCCGTCATCTAGATGGAGTCATGTGACCAGACCTTGACTAGGCAATATAAGCAGATACTAAGTGTCTTAAAGATGCAGATGTGCCTTCTCTGCTTATTTTTTCCTTTTTTCCATCTTGTCATGGGATATCACATCCATTTTATTTATTTATTTTTTGGCCACGCCGCGTGGCTTGCAAGATCTTAGTTTCTCGACCAGGGATTGAACCAGGGCCCCGGCAGTGAAAGTACCGAGTCCTAACCCCTGGACCGCCGGGGAGTCCCTCACGTCCATTTTAGAAGCTTTGTGCTGACGTTGCCAGAGCCACACATGGAACAGATTACTGCTTTGAAGGGTTCTAGTCAACGATTCAGAAAAACCACATGGAGGGCTCTAGCTGTGAGAAATAAACTTCTACTGAGTTTGAGCCATTTTATATTTTTCGGTTTATTTTTTCAGGGTGATTTTTAAAGCTTTATTGAAGTATAACTGATATACCAAAAAAATGCACATATCTAATGTACGCATTTTGATGCGTGTGGGCACGTGCATACACCCAAAACACCATCACCACAATCAAGGTACTACATGTATCCATCGTAGCGTTAGGTTTCTTTGTCATAGCAACCAGAATTATCTTTAATAGCACATTCAGATACACACCCACCATGAAAATTTCTGTTTTTACCTGACTGTTTTGTTTTGGACACTGTATGTACATTCATGCCACACATTACTGAAATCCTATCATTTGCTAAGTATTCTCCTAGGACCTATAGCCTAGTATGCAGTCAAGTAATAACAGACTTTCCATTTGTGTCACATGTAATATATGAAGTCATTGTCGCCTCCATTAACCGATGTGACTCCCACAACTTTCCTTTAGTGTGTGCAAGGTGGAGATCGTTACCCCCATTTCAGGTGTAAATCCTGGTATTCACAAATAAAGTTCTCTGAATTTTCTTTTAATAACGTCAATAAGAACCAGAACAAAAAGGAACGTTTCAATAAAACATACTACTTAGAACTGTAGAGAGAAATGCCCCAAATGTATCAAAATAGAGTGGTTGCCTCCAGCAAGGGAAAATGGGCAGGGACTTCCCTGGCGGTCCAGTGGTTGAGACTCCACGTTTCCACTGTAGATCCCTGGTCGGGGGAAGAGCCCACATGCCACGTGATGCGGCCAAAAATAAGGGGGGGGTGGTGAGTGGGAAATGGGCAGATGGGACTGTCTTGTTTTTGTTTTGTTTTGATTTGTCACAGGTCTGCTTGAAATGCATGATTCTTTAAATTATGTCATGCAGGGCTTTGATATTTTTCATGCAGTGAATTTTTACAAATTTTCTTTGTAGTTTTTCTCCCAAATGGCCCATTTCTTAAAAGATGAAAACGGCTCATACACACCGGAACTTTTGGTCTTCCCTTCAAATGAGAGGATATCTTCTAGTTCAGTTCGTTTGTATGCATTTAACACCTATGCATAACTGATTGAAAAACAGGTCAGTAAGTCATGCAGCATATACTCCTCTAAAGCCATGTTTATAGAAGTGTAAAGCCTGGTCTGAACTCACACAACCCCCAAACTCGCTGGAGAAAGAAACTGGGAAGACATCAAAGCCTTAAGTGACTCTGGGCATTTCATACATTCTTACATGACATCTTTTTCAGTTTCGTATCACTTAATTTCAGATCCATCTTACCATCCACAGTGTTTTATCATATGCAGTGTTTGCTTTTTAGCGCTATGTAAGATAATGTTCCCTTTCAATGGAGCTTGGTGTTTTTTTGTTTATGGAATGTGTAATTAAAGATTAAACTATTTGATACAGACTCTAATGTGAGCCTAGGCACAGAAGCAGGCAGGGGAAACTCTTCCTGAAATGCAATCTAATTAGGCCACCTCCTGCCGAAAACTTTCCAGCGGTTCATCACTGCCCTCAGGCTAAAGCCCCAAACCCGTGCTGGGGTAACGAAGTTTGTCCTCATTTGGTTTCTGCCTGATATCAGGAGCCCTCACCCCACACCGACCCGCCCAAGCGTCCAACCCCATCCCCTTCCCCTCCACTGACCGTGGGCAACCATAGAGATCCCAGAATGTGTGAGGTCTCCACTCACCTCTAGGGCTGTTCCCGGGGTGTTGTGTTTCCTGGATGTTTGGCTGGTCTCTCCTCAACTTGAAGTCCTCTCTTAAGAGACAACACTTCTGGAAAATGATACAAAGGAACGTATTTACAAAACAGAAATAGACCCACTGACATAGAAGACAAACTTATGGTTACCAAAGGGGAAACGGGGGGAGGGGAGGGATAAATTAGGAGGTTGGGATTAACAGATACACATGATTACATCTAAAATAGATAACCAGGGACTTCCCTGGTGGTTAAGAATCCGCTTGCCAAAGCAGGAGACACAGGTTCAAGCCCTGGTCCGGGAAGATCCCACATGCCGCGGAGCAACTAAGCCCGTGCCCCACAACTACTGAGCCTGTGCTCTACAGCCCGCGAGCCACAACTAGAGAAAGCCTGAAAGCAGCAATGAAGACCCAATGCAGCCAAAAAATAAAATAATAAATAAAAACATAAACCTCACCTGAGGGCGACGCTGCCTCAGGATGGAAGAAAACATGTCTTCAAGAGAGGATGAGGTGCTTTAGGGATCCCTTTGTTAATTCTCCTGGGTTTTGTGTTTTTGTCTGATTACAAAGACAAAATTATCATTGGATGAACTAACATTGACCATGACCATAATCACTCTGCCTGATGGAAGTTTCCCCTCTCCTTGACATCCCTTATCATTTACACAGTTTTTTTTTCATAACAGCAGCAACTCACTTACAAGATGAGGGTGCCCCGTAAAGGCCAAAAAAGCCCAGCTGATTCCTTTCATTTTTTTTTAAAGAGAGATGCCAACACAAGTTGACACAAACTGTGGAGTACTGTAAATGTTGACACTTTCTAAATAAATACTGTCAACACAGGCAAAAACATTGTGACATAATGGTACTAGTCACAAGATAATTATGGCATTTATAAAAATGTTAACTTACAGCCACTGCCAATCTGTTTTTGGCGAATGAGACAGAAGCCTGAAATGGTTTAGTGACCATCGGACGCCTCTCTCCCATCCTCCGGTGGGACTCCTGTGTCGTCACAGCCTTCCTTGTAGACGACGCTTAAGGTCTTCACCTGAGGCGCTTGTGGAATGGGGGCCCCAGGCAAACTAGTCCTGCAAGCACCCCCCTACTCACCCCCATCCCGTGGAAAGGCCATTTGAATGGATTCATCTTCACTGGTGACCAGCATGGCTTTGGAGTCAGAGAATTGAGTTTCATTTCTGACTCTGATACTTAGTAGGCAAAAGTCATCTTTTAGGAAATTTCAATTTCCTCATGCATAAAACAGAGGTCTGCTGGCTGGTTGGGGAGACCATATGAGATACAAGATGTAAAGTAATTACGCCACTGCGGTCTCTCAAGTATACTTCTCAGTAATCACTCTCATCATTACGAAATAAACTATTAAAATTTTCAAACAGCAATAGCTATTAAAAATAATTTTACTCTGCACTTTTGATGTGAATTTGAGGATGAAGGGCCGATGTGGTTCCAGTCATGGGTCCTAGGACAGCACTATTCATGGAGATGGCGCTTGGTGAGTATTGGAAACTTGGGATCAGAGAACGAAACATAATAGTCTACCCTCCGTATTATGTCTTTAAAAATAGTTACCTGGCCAAAAACAAATTCTTATAATTATCTAATAAAAATATATACAAAAATTTAAGTACATTTCCACTCCAAGCTAAACGAATGCAGTAGTTTTGGCTGACTGCAAAAATGGAAAAATATTTTTTTGTTATCAAATATAATGCTTCCATATCCTTCTCTCTCTCTCTCTCTCTCTCTCTCTCTCTCTCTCTCCCTCTCTCTCTCTCTCTCTCTCCATCCCTCGCTCCCTCTCCCAGGTCTTGCCACAGACCAATTCAACCACATTGTCTGGGGTGGGACTCAGAGGTCGGTTATTTTCAAAGCCCCCCTCCCCTGGCCAATGACTGTCAGGCACTTTGAGAACCGCTGATCAGTGGTTTCCAAACCCTACAGGTGATTCTAATGATGCTGAGGTGAGAGCCCTTGACCTTGGTCCTCCCAAGTGTGGATGGGGGATTTCTACAGCCTCTCCTTCCTTACTCACCAGAGCATGGGCATTTGTGCGGAAATGTGAAAAGACTCTTGGGCAAGTAAAATATAAATGATAAGTACCCCAAATGTACTAACTCTCCGAGGCCAGGTCATTTAAACCGACCACCGGGGGCCATTTGGGAACCAGTATGCTGCTTCCAAGGACCAGATAATTCAAAGGGCTTTTATCTCAACATCTGCAATTCACAGTAGATGGTGAGTCATTCCCGGGGGCTAGAGTAATGAGTCTCCATCTCTGTGGAATGTGGATTTCCCCAACTGAGCAGTTACTATTTAATGGGTATGGAGTTTCAGTAGGGGATGATGAAAAATTCAGGAACTGGATCTATCTATCATACGATGGGAAATTAATTGGGTAGCAAATGAAAGATGAATTGGGGCAGAGGCAAATGAATGTGAGAAGTTCAGTAAAGAGGCCACATCACAATAGCCCAGTTCCAGGACATAATTCTTGCATCTTAAAAGGAAAAGAAGCAACCACTATGGAGAACAGTATGGAGGTTCCTTAAAAAACTAAAGCTAGAACTACCATATGATCCAGCAATCCCACTCCTGGGCATATATCTAGAGAAAAACCATAATTTGAAAAGATACATGCACCCCTATGTTCATTGCAGCACTTTTCACAGTAGCCAAGACATGGAAACAACCTAGATGTCTGTCGACAGATGAATGGATAAAGAAGATGTGGTACACGTATACAATGGAATATTACTGAGCCATAAAAAAAATGAAATAATGCCATTTGCAGCAACACAGATGGACCTAGAGATTACCATACTAAGTGAGATCAGACAAAGCAAGACAAATATATGATATCACTTGTATGTGGATTCTAAAAAGATGATACAAATGAACTTATTTACAAAATAGACATAGACTCAGACATAGAAAACAAACTTATATGGTTACCAAAGGGGAAAGAGATAAATTAGGAGTTTGGGATTAACATATACACACTATTATATATAAAGTAAATAAAAAACAAGAACCTACAGTATAACACAGGGAATTCAACTCAATATTCTGTAATAACCTAAACAGGAAAAGAATCTGAAAAAGAATGGATATACGTATATGTATAACTGAATCACTGTGCTGTACACCTGAAACTAACACAACATTATAGATCAACTATACTCCAATATAAAATTTTTAAAAATTAAAACAAAAACAGATGCAGGGAGAGTCAGGAGCTGAATTCAAAGGAAAAGTTAAGTGACTAGATATGGAATCAAGGAAGCCAGTGATATCACAGATGACTGTTACCTGACCTCGCTTTCACATGTTAAAACCTAGGTGTCTTCAGGAAATATGATTAAATACCTAGAATGAGTTACCCACCCCAGGTATAAAAGAGTCTAGGAAATACAGTATGTACCAGAACCTGGGTACAGGTCTCACAGAGCAAACATTCCCCTATACATGAAATGAGTGCAGGAGAAACAGAAGATAAAGCCCTGAGAGATTAAAATTATTTAAACAACCTGGTGGCTTACTTTGTAATAGGAGAGAAGTCTATGAATACTTTTTTAAAAGCGAGTCCACTGGAATCTTAGTTTTTATTTATTTGTTTTTTAATCTAGGTAAGAATGGCCATACGGGCTCTACAGCACAGACTCAGTAGTTGTGGCGCACGGGCTTAGTTGCTCTGCAGCATGTGGGATCTTCCCGGACCAGGGATCGAACCCGTGTCCCCTGCATTAGCAGGCGGATTCTTAACCACTGCGCCACCAGGGAAGCCCTAAGCAGCCCACCTAAGCCCTGCTTAGGCCTTTATTAGGCTCAAAATGATCACTTTTTTATTAAATGGAAAAGGACTGTCCAGTTCCTGCGAACAAACATCTCAATCATGTTGGTTTCTATTTCATCCCATGATGAATAGTAATTAATTACACGTTGATCATTTTCATGCTTGGGACCCTACATGATGCCAATGCGATCATCAACTAGCAAAAAGGGGTTGAAATGCCTTTGGTTTGTGCCACATTGATGGTTGATTGGAGTCTTGTTATGCAAATAAAGCTCCCCACTGAGAGAGGAAAGATGAGAATAAAAAAGTGTTCTATCCAACGAGGTGGACATTCCCTGCGTAACTTGTGTGTGTGCCTTTCCAGTTTCTCTTCCATAACATCACCCTTTTTCTTTCAACAGAATTACTTTTTATTCGTGGAACAGTTTTTTAGTAACTCCTAAAATTAAGGACTTACTTATTTTAACAATATTTTGTGCTGTCTTGACATCTGGGGAAATCAGGAGGGTCTGGAACTGCTAGTCTCCACCCCTAATCTGCTGTTACAGCCGCCATTTACATTACACTGTGCATTTCCGTTTTCTACACGACTGGTTAAATTTAACAATGTATATACTGATATTCATCTGTTCCTACAATAAATTTTTGTTTTAGTCTGACTCTGTGCTAAGTATTCACTAGGAGCTATGGATGAGACAGTGAAGAAGACAGCTCTGGTCTCTGATCCTCCAGACTTAGCATCTAAAAGATACAAATAAGGTCGTGCAGTCCCTGACAGTCTCTAAAAGAGACATCCATCAAGGCATCTCATTCCCAGAACATCGCTAGAAAGTTGGCAAGACAGGGGCTGTTGGCTCCATTTCCAAGTGTGACAATTGAGGTCCAGCAAAGTAGGGCACGTGGCCAACATGGGGCTCAGGCTGTACGAATGCCTGAGTCCGAATCCAATGTTCCTCCTTTCACCTCCTATCTTAGGCAAGGACGGCACCACTCGTTCATCTGTCAGGATCTCTAAGATTATCCCAGGGAAGGAACCTGCTAGGCAATGATTAAAATGCAATCATCACCCTATGACATTAATTCTACTATTTTTTTCTATCCTGATTTTTAAAATAATTTTTATTTTTAATGCAATTTTAAAGGTTACACTCCGCTTACAGTTATTACAAAATATTGGCTATACTCCCTATGTTGTACAATACATCCTTGTAGCCTATCTTACTCCCAGTATTTTGTACATCCCACTCCCTCCGCATTGGTAACCACTAGTTGGTTCTCTATATCGGTGTCTACTTTTTGTTGTTGTTATAACCACTAGTTCGTTGTATTTTTTAGATTCCACATATAAGTGATAACATACAGTATTTGCCTTTCACTTTCTGACTTATTTCACTTAGCATAATGCTTCCAAGTCCATCCATGTTGCTGCAAATGTCAAATTTTCATTCTTTTTTTTTTTTTTTTTTTTGCGTTACACGGGTCTCTCACTGTTGTGGAGCACAGGCTCCGGACGCACAGGCTCCGGACGCACAGGCTCAGCGGCCATGGCTCACGGGCCCAGCCGCTCCCCAGCATGTGGGATCTTCCAGGACCGGGGCACGAGCCCGCGTCCCCTGCATCGGCAGGCGGAATCTCAACCACTGCGCCACCAAGGAAGCCCAAATTTTCTTTCTTTTTTATGGTTGAGTAGTGTTCCATTGTACATATACACCACATCTTCTTTATCCATCTGTTGATGAACACTTGGGTTGTTTCCATATCTTGGCAATTGTAAATAATGCTGCTATGAACATTGGGGCACATGTATCTTTTGGAGTTAGTACCTTGGTTTTTTTCGGATATATACCCAAGAGTGGGATTGCTGGATCATACAGTAGCTCTATTTTTAGTTTTTTAAGGAACCTCCATACTGTTCTCCATAGTGGCTGCACCAACTTACATTCCCAGCAACAGTGCAGGAGGGTTCCCTTTTCTCCACACCCTCTCCAGCATTTGTTACTTGTGTTCTTTTTGATGATCGCCATTCTGACCGTCATGAGGTGATATCTCATGGTGGTTTGGACTTGCGTTTGCCTGGTGATTAGCAATGTCGAGCATCTTTTCATGAGCCCGTCCTGATTTGTTAATATACCTTTTATTCTCATTTTCACCAAGCTATGTTGTCTCCCTATGTTGAATCCCTGTAGATGTGAAATATAGCACTCATTCTTTTCTCTTCCTTACACGTCCCTCCCCATCACCTATCTCAGAACTAGGGTAGCCAGGTGACATAAGGGACATCTGACTACATTTGAATTTCACATAGGTTATGAATTTTTAGTATAAGTACGTCCCAAATATTGCTTTGGATATACTTACATTAAAATTATTGATTATCTGAAATTCAAAGTTAACTGGCGGTCCTGCATTTTTATTTGGTAAATCTGATCACTACGCAGAGCATGTCTCTCCTCCTCCTTTTTCTATGAAGCATGTACGGGGTCTACATAATTATCCCCATTTTACTTTATGCTTTTTTTCATCTTTAGAAATCTCAATTAATAAAAGAATTAGATGCTGGGGGGAAATACTTTAAATAATTCCTTTCTACATTGATTACTTACACTTCAAGCCTCAAAGGAAAAAGAAGCAACCTGTAAAGTACATGCATAATCCAAAGGCCCAATGCAAAATCCTATTCATTCCCTTTAATACACAGCAGTTTTCAAAACTAGAATTTATAAGGAGGTGATATATTTTTACAAGCTTTGATATTCTAATGCAGGGTTTGATATTTCCAGCCTCAAGGAGTGAAATTCTGATGGAAAAATGATAAAAGCTAGAATCTTTTGTGGAAATATACAATCAGAAGCATTTGATAATAGTACTTATTGACATGTTTACTGTACATTTTCAAAAGGATAAAGATTTGTGAGGGTCAAGGGAACATTTCTGGAATTTTCAGTAGCGTATAGTTCAAAAAGATTTCTAAAGGTGCAAGATTATATTGAACAAGAGAAATAATCAGATTTTGTAACAGGCAAAAGGGTTTTAAGATTGCCTCCTTTTCAGCAATGGAAATAGGGTAGTTTGCATTACCACGGTCAGGGTGGGAGTGATCTGGCTCGTACCCCTCATGATATTAAGAACATGAAAAGGGAATTATTTTCTCAGTAAAATAAGTAGAATGATCAATTTTGCCTCTTAACTTCCCCCCTGGGGTTGCAGGGGAGTGATGTCAGGGTACCTGGAAAAGAATGCCCACACTTAATATTGATTCTTTAACCAAATACCCCACATGGTAACATCTGCGTCAGTTCACTACCAGGGAAAAAGCAACTTAGTCTTGATGATTTGGAGATATTTAAATGCATGTGAACAGCTGCTAATAAAACAGGATAGCACTCAAAGAATTTCAAGAGGGGTGAAGTAAGTAAGCAAAAATAGGAAAAAGTTATGGAAGGAGTGATTGTGGTCATCTTTTTAATGGGGTTGTCCTCCTAGTCTGGCCACACAGCAAAACCCAATGAAGTACCTGGTCTGACCACAACAAACTATAGTTGACCCTTGAAGAATGAGGGGTTAGGGGTGCTGACCCTCCAATCCACGTTTAACTTTAGTTGACCCTCCGTATCCACAAATTCAACCAACCATGGACTGTGTAATACTCAAGTATTTACTATTGAAAAAAAACCCCACACGTATAAGTGGACCCACGCAGTTCAAACCCAGATTGTTCAAGGATCCGTTTTGTATCGTGTGAAAGTATCTTCTAGAACAGAGCTATGAACCAGCTGCCTGACCCTCTGTGTCAGGTCTAGCATGAAACACCACAGAGTAAGCTATATTTTCCTATCCTCTATTGTCCTGGTTAGGTGACTAATCTGGGCTAATAAAGGTTAAGGATCATTGCAAGATAGAGAAAGTAGAGCCATAAAATTTCTGCAGACAGCAAGAGAGTATCACCCTACGACCTGTACCCAGTCCAACAAAACCAGCTGCAAAACTGTTTCAAGTGGTCAAACAACAGTATGTCAGGCTTCCCTGGTGGCGCAGCGGTTAAGAATCCACCTGCCAACACAGGGGACACAGGTTCAAGCCCTGGTCCGGGAAGATCCCACATGGCGCGGAGGGACTAAGCCCATGTGCCACAACTACTGAGCCTGCGCTCTACAGCCCGTGAGCCACAACTACTGAGCCCTCGTGCCACAACTACTGAAGCCCGCACACCTAGAACCCGTGCTCCGCAACAAGAGAAGCCACCGCAATGTGAAGCCCACGCACCGCAATGAAGAGTAGCCCCCACTTGCCACAACCAGAGAAAGCCCGTGGGCAGCAAACAAGACCCAACGCAGCCAAAAAAAAAAAAAAAAAAAAAACAGTGTGTCACATCAAGATACAAAATTAATAACACAGAAACAGGAGAATGAATGTCAATTCTCAAAGAAGTAGACCATAATTTTGGACAAACATTAGATGCTTCATTGTAACGCAAGTCATTTTAGATACAACATTCTGAAACATCCGCATTTAGGGGCAAAAAAACACATGATTATCAGAAATTATTCAAATGGAAGACAAAGCAGAATGCCCCACCACCCCCTGCTGTAAAAACACAGTAGAGAAGCTATTATAAAAATAGCCGTGCAAACGGTTGAGTTTTAAGATTTTCACAGCTTATTGAAAGTCATAAATTGAAGCCTTTGTTTCAGAGGAAGCAAAGGAAGTATTTGCACAGGGAGATGTTCCAAAACAGCTCTGAAATCAGCAATCACGTGGAGGGTGCTGAGGAAAGCCCGCAGCAGAGCCAAGCTTTGCCAGCTGGGATGGCCGAGAAGAGGACTAGAAATGGAGCAAAGGACGAAGCTAAGAATATGTCTCAGACATATATACACTAACAAACGTAAGGTAGATAGCTAGTGGGAAGCAGCCGCACAGCACAGGGAGATCAGCTCGGTGCTTTGTGACCGCCTGGAGGGGTGGGATAGGGAGGGTGGGAGGGAGGGAGACGCAAGAGGGAAGAGATATGGGAACATATGTATATGTATAACTGATTCACTTTGTTATAAAGCAGAAAGTAACACACCATTGTAAAGCAATTATACCCCAATAAAGATGTTAAAAAAAAAAAAAGAATATGTCTCAGAGAAACAGGGGGTTCGCACATGGCTGGGAACACAGGGGAACCCCAGCAAGTCTTCTTCCTCTGGGAGGATTTCATAGCGCCTCATAAGAGTCCTGACAGTCAATGAATTATCTTCAGAAGATATATTCACAATTAGCTATAACAAGTTGAAATGTCAGCCACTCATTAAAAAATGCAACAGAACGGAAAGTGGCCAAACCAGTAAGTGGAGGAAAAGAATAATGGCCCAACTCAAATCATGCAGGAAAGGAAGGGGAAACTAGGCATAAAAAAAAGGCAGAGAGCAAGTGAAACAAAGTGAAATGTCCATCATCTTAACATCAGGTGGCAGATCTGTAAGGAAGGAGACCCCATGCTTGAAAGATATATGCAGAGGCCATTTGAGGGGAAAACAGAGCTCTTGAGTGTAAAACAATCAGAAATACTGTTTTTAAGAAGGGTGGCGGGGAGGGATGGGATGTTTAGAATTGACATGTACACGCTGCTCTATTTAAAATGGATAAAACAACGGGGACCTAATGTACAGCACAGGGAACTCTGCTCAACAGTATGTAACAACCTAAATGGGAAAAGAATTTGAAAAAGAACAGATACATGTAAATGTGTAACTGAATCACTTTGCTGTACACCTGAAACTAACACTATATTGTTAAGCAACTATACTCCAGTATAAAATAAAAAGTTTTTAAAAAAAAGAAATAATATTTTTAGCCATTCTTCATGAGATAATGAGAGGGATTTATTACTAATCTAATAAGGTGAGCAGGGTGAGCAGAGGGGAGGGGTCAGAAGGGTAGGAAAGGAGCCAGGGCAGCTATTAGCCCACAAGACCCCTGTGTGCGTTACCAGGGCTCCGTTCCTCTGTCCCAGAACCTGGTGGGTAGAGCAGGAGCTGCACGCCGGGCCCTCTACCCCTTCCTTCACCAGGCGTCTGCACACGGCACGTCTTGCAGGTCTACAGGGAGTGGTCACGGTGGGGACAGGAGTCAACTCAACAGGCTCCGAGGAAATGGCCCCATGCCTGAGGACCCAGCCTCACTGAAAGCCCAGATTGAAGAGTCGGGATGCTTTACACTCCACGTGAAGTCGTCTGCATTGCTGTGGTGTAATATCACCTTGCTGCCCTTGTCACTCCCACCCTCCTCCCATGTTCAGTACCGTCTCTTGGGCCCGCAAATTCTTGACATGAACAATGCCACTGTGCGAATCGAGGAAGGGGCTGGGCCGGTGAGTCATCCACATGCTTCCAGCCACCGTGGTTGTTTCGGGAATGGACATTTCAGCCCTGTAGTCCCACTAGGTTAGTGGCCTGCCGAAATGAGCCTTCTGCTGCATAAAATCTTGCAAGAAGCACAAGCAGTCCACATTTTAGGAGACCTCAAGCTGGGGGCTGTTTGGCGATGACATCTGCCCATCCATGCTGAGGTCCTGTCGGTTTGGGGAGTAAAGGCTAACCAAGTTTCTTATTTCCCCAATGACGGCATCCGAAAACTCTGAAACGATGACTGGTGCATGTGTAAAAAGTGCTTTCACTAGCAGTGCCATCTTACCCACGGTCCACAGATCATGCAGCGATGGCTGGACATCACACCTGCCCAGCTGCTTTGCAACTACATACAACGTCTATTCTGTGGACAGGAACCATCAGCTTAATGCCTCAGAGGGGCTGCATCCAGAAAGTCCAGCCAGGACCCTCCCCCACCTACCCAAGCTGCAACCAGCAGGCACCCCAGGGCTTGGTGGGACCTGTTGAGAAATGGTATGCTCTTTTCTGCTGCATGTCAGCCTGGAGGGACAGGCAGCCCCTACTGTCCCCGTGAGGGAACATCTTGTCTGACAATGGCACACACACAGCGGAAGGCAAGAAATGAGGTTAAGAGAAACTCTATTCTGATGAGCTCCTGGATCCAGCTGAACCTGCAGGCCAAACTGCCCATGAATACTTTAGCAACACAAAATGTAATTTTTTGTTGTTTGTTTAAGCCACTTTGAATTGGATTGTCTGTTACAAAAGAAAGAGGCCAACCTGATACATATCATAAATTCAGGACCATGTATTGTTAATCTCAGTCTCCCTACTTCGTAGAATAACATCTACAGCCAAGTGGACACAGGAGGGAAGGGGAAGGAAGAGGGGAGAGGGAATTGGAATGGAAGTTTTAGCAGAACGGCCAACCTGAGGACTAGGGCGGGTATAAATGGGTGGCCTTAGAATCTCCACCCAAAGAATTGTGTCCACATGGTATTACCCATGAAATGAAATGCTCTATGAGGCTTATCTGCCTCTCCAATGGGTGTCTTGTAACTAACAACCACCTTTAAACAGTATACTATTTTGAAAGAAAGTAATTTTAGTTGGATGGTGAATTACTCGGACGAGTAGACTTTAGTACACAAGCCTGTTCTAAACTGATACACTAGAAAAACCACTTCCAAAACAATTAATACTGGATTAGATTGTGTGCCTCAGACCTCATCTGGTATCCAGGGTGGAGGATATCTATACCCCCGAACAGACGACCCTCCCCAGATAACCCCAATGGCTCCAACCTCCCTCTGAAAACCTGAAATTTATAAGAGCTTGCAGATCCAGAAAAGCCACATTGGCCAAGCTCTCAGAGTTTGCTTTTCCTGGGGAATGAGCAATGATTTCATATACAGGCACACAAACAGCTCAGTTCAATGCTTGAAAACTTCCATGTCCACAGAGGAAAAATCTGCCGCTGAAATGTTAAGGATAATTATGTTAAGGATGATGTTTGTCATAGCCCTGGAATACTGCTTCCTTTTGGCCACACAGCAAAACAGTAGATGTAGAAGAGCAAAATATGTCACCCCAACGTGGACCACTTGGGCACATTGATTATTTTGAATTAAAGTTACTTAAGAAACGGCTGGTGTGAGAAGGATGCTCTGACCCTCTTTTGTCCCCCAAAAAGCAGGAAATAAATCTCCCACATGAAAGCTACCTCCCTGAACTGGGAGATGGAAAGACCTCCTTATCACCAGAAACAGGGAATTCAAGGCTGAGAAGACGGTATAAACAAACCTTATTACTCCTTCACTTATTTACTATCCCAAGCTCTAATTTGTTTTCATGTCAATTCTTCACAAATTTATTGTTTCTTTGTCGAAAAGGTATAAAAGTTGCCTGCTTTGGTCACTTCTTTGAGTTTCTTATTTTTATGGACTCCCGCACGTATGAAATTAAATTTGTTCTTCTCCTGTTACGCTGTTTCATGTCAATTTAATGATCAGACCAGTCAAAGAACCTAGAAGGGAAGAAGGGAAAAGGTTTCCTCCCCTGCATAGACCAGAGGGTGTAGGACTGCACTAAGACAAAACTTATGTTTGAAAATCTGAAATGTCTTAGGCATTGTTTGCTTTGGAAGAGGCCAATGTTCAGAAGTGAGGGGAGGGAGAATTTCCTAAACATGAATAACATTCCGCTTGTTACTAAAGATTAAAAACAAAGCAAAAAATCCCACTACTGGGCATATATCCTGAGAAAACCATAATTCAAAAGGAGACATGCACCACAATGTTCGTTGTAGCACTATTTACAATAGCCAGGATATGGAAGCAACCTAAGTGTCCATCGCCAGATGAATGGATACAGAAGATGTGGCACATATATACAATGGAATATTCCTCAGCCATAAAAAGAAACGAAATTGAGTTATTTGTAGTGAGGTGGATGGACCTAGAGTCTCATACAGAGTGAAGTAAGTCAGAAAGAGAAAAACAAATACCGTATGCTAACACATATATATGGAACCTAAAACAAAAAAGTTCTGATGACAGGAATAAAGACGCAGATGTAGAGAATGGACTTGAGGACACGGGGAGGGGAAGGGTAAGCTGGGGCAAAGTGAGAGAGAGGCATGGACATATATACACTACCAAATGTAAGGTAGATAGCTAGTGGGAAGCAGCCACATAGCACAGGGAGATAAGCTCGGTGCTCTGTGACCACCTAGAGGGGTGGGATAGGGAGGGTGGGAGGGAGACGCAAGAGGGAGGAAATATGGGGATATATGTATAGCTGATTCACTTTGTTATACAGCAGAAACTAACACACCATTGTAAAGCAATGATACTCCAATAAAGATGCTAAAAAAAAAAAAGCAAAACTCCATCTTATCAAATCTCAAGAACTTTTCTACAGATCACTCTGGAAATACACCGAGTTAAACACACTCTAGGGCAGGGGTCCCCAACCCCCCGGCCGCAGACAGATATTGGTCATCTGCCTTTAGGAACGGGGCCGCACAGCAGGAGGTGAGAGGGGAGCTCGCAAAACTTCATCTGCCGCTCCGCATGGCTCCCCGTCACTCGCATTACCGCCTGAACCATCAACGCCCCCGCCCCATCTGTGGAAAAATTGTCTTCCACGAAACCGGTCCCTGGTGCCGAAAAGGTTGGGGACCACTGCTCTAGGGCACAGTCCTACATTGCAAGGGGACAGAGGGAAGATAAATGAAGTCATATTGGATTAGAAGCCCACCTACTTCAGTATGACCTCATCTGAACCGCTTACCTCTGTGATGTCCTTATTCCCCAATTTCCAGTCATCACTGCATAATCTGTGCATGGTAGGTAAGATGGCAAAGCTAGCATAGAAATCATTGATGGTGGATCCGGACAGCTAGTCTGGCTGATGGCAGTTTTTATAAATGTATCAGGTAATCATTTCAGGTTTTAAACAGCTCCTACTTAGATGCAGGTGATTTTTGTGCCGGGTTGAAATGGGTCTCGTTGTTTGCCAGATTTTTCAAGCAACACCAAAAGATACAGATTTTTATGTGAACGTTTCAGAGTTTTAAATGTTGGCTACTATGATGATTCTGAATTTATTAGAAGACTGCTTGCCAAAGGGACCCCTTCTGGGGTCCAGCGTATATACAGGCAGACCTTGGAGATATTGTGGGTTCGGTTCCAGGCAACTGCAATAAAGAGAATATTGCAAAAAAGTGAGTCACACAAATTTTTTGGTTTCCCAGTGCATATAAAAGTTATGTTTACATTATACTGTAGGCTAAGTGTGCAATAGCATTATGTCTTACAAAAATGTACATACCTTTATTTAAAAATACCTTACTGCTAAAAAGTGCTAACCATCGGCTGAGCCTTTAGCAAGTGTAGTCCTTTTGTACTAGTCACATCAAAGATCACCGCTCACAGATCATCATAACAAACGTAATAATAATGCAACAGTTTGAAACACAGAATTACCAAAATGTGACACAGGGACACAAAGTGAGCAAACGCTCTTGGAAAAGTGGCACCAATAGACTTGCTCAACGCAGGGTTGTCACAAACCTTCGATTTGTAAAAAATGCAATATCTAGGGCTTCCCTGGTGGCGCAGTGGTTGAGAGTCCGCCTGCCGATGCAGGGGACACGGGTTCGTGCCCCGGTCCGGAGCGGCTGGGCCCGTGAGCCATGGCCGCTGAGCCTGCGCGTCCGGAGCCTGTGCTCCGCAACGGGAGAGGTCACAACAGTGAGAGGCCCGCGTACCGCAAAAAAAAAAAAAAAAAAAAAATTTGCATATTTAAACCTTTTCTTATTAAAGAAACCCTTTCTTTCTTCTTTATGGGATATTTATTTTCTGGGGTATTAAGCCAACAAGAGAAAAACTGATCTGATATTTACTCTTATATGTGATTTAATATAAATATGCATGAGTCTCAAATATATATTTTTTCCTACAACGGCAAGCCCAAGTGTTTCTCTCCTAAAGGCTCCAGGAAAGATTGTTAAAATAGCTTTATAATTAATCCTTCCCTGTATATGAAATTTCTCATTCTGTTGTTCTCCTTACAATCCCCATGTTAATCTCTTACCACATTTCAGTAACCAAAAGAAATTTATTGAAAGGTTGAAGAACGGACCAAAAATCACTTGTGCTGTTAATATGAACACTCTAGGAAGGAGATCCTCTAAAGGTAGAGAAATACTACATCTGATTTTCTTTAACCTTCTACTCCCTGAACCAATACTGAAAGGCTGAAGAACTGGCCAAAATCACCCCTGAAATTAGATCAATATTATAAGAAAGAGATCCTCAAATGTAGGAAGCTGATATATTTGATTTTCTTTAACATTCTACTTACTGATCCTTTGAGTGGAGGGCAGTGGCTGTTTAAATGTAATGTACATAATATCCAGCCTGGGTTCAGCCTATTGGTTATGAGCTCAGACTCTGGATTCAGATGCCCTGGGTATACACCCAGCCTCCACCTCTTCCTTGCTGTGTTCTATCACCTTAGGAAGTGTATTGCAGAACTGCAGCAGCTGTGAGGATGTAGGCAATGCCAGGAGGATCAAGCTAAGAGAAACTCAGCTTACAGTTTCACAGAGAGATTAAATGACACCTTGATCAAGACTTGCCTGAAGGCCACCCTGCTGCTGTTCTTTTTCATTTATGAGAACCAATAAATTCTCTCAGTTATTTAAGTCAGACTGAGAATGGATTTATGTCACGGGTCACCACAAGTACCCTAGCCTATGCTGGCCCACAGTTAACCGCACTTGGCCTTTCTGACTGATTTAGCCTCTTCTGATGGATGGGCACAGGCCTTAATGCATAACTGATCATGTATTTTCTGTTCGTGTCACATTACAATGTGCTCTGAACTTTAAGTCACTCTGCACAGAGAGGAGGAAGAAGAAAAATGTGAAAACAAGAAAAAGTTTTGCTCAAAAAAAATAGGGAGCCCAAGGGGGTTGCAAACACTCAGCGCTTGAAGAACAGACTGTGTCCCATGTCAGCAGCTTCCCTGGATGTCTTGCCCAGTCTCCTATTGTATTTCTTCCCAGAGAGGCCCTTCCCACACTCAAAACTCTTCCTAAATTATCTGTGGTTAAAAAAAACTTCCCAGTCTGTGTGTGTTAATGGCTGGGTGAAAGGAACACAGATAATGAATGGGTAGAGAGAGCAGCATCTTTCCCCAACTCCTCTTAAATACCTGCTAGGAAGAAAAGGGTTAGCAGCAGGCTTGCAAACCACTCTCTTCCTTTACTGGGAGCGCCCTGGGAAGGAAGAAAGACCACGCACTCTCACTTCTTAGTAAACAGGAGATGGCATTGTTGCCAGATGAAATACAGGCTGCCCAGTTAAAGTTGATTTTTCAGGTAAATTATTTTTTAGTATGAAAATGTCCCCAATATTGCATGGGATACACTTATACTAAAAATTTATTCCTTGTTTATCTTTTTTTTTCTTTTTCTTTTTTTGGCCATGCCATGTGGCTTATGGGATCTTAGCTCCCCAACCAGGGATTGAACCCAGGCCCCCTGCATTGGGAGTGCAGAGTCTTAACCACTGGACCGCCAGGTAAGTCCCTCCTTGTTTATCTGAAATCAACATTTAACTGGGCATTTTGTGTTTATATATGTTAAATCTGATGATCTTACAGGAAGCCTTCTGGGAAACACAACAATGGTATTTGCTAGCAGGAGATGCCTTATTTGTTAGCATGATATACTTGGTCCGTCTAGTGGGCATATGGTATATATATCTGGAATCCAAGTATGTATAAGACATGACTGCTTGAAAAATGACCTGTACGTTGTGCAACTATTGAAAAATAAAGGTGTTTCATAACCAAACACCAACATTTGGGGACCAATCATGACCACATATTTGATGACCACATACATGGCCTACTCACATCTCCTGCAGAAGGGCCTCCTTCATGGGAGCAGAGCTGGGTGGCACACTCCAGCTGTGACACCTGTGACTCCACTGTAGCTACATCTCAGGCCATGAGTCTCCCAGACTGCCCCCATAGGTGGGGAGCATGGCGTGGTGCTGGGCCATTCCTGCCTGACGCGGGGTTTCTCTAATGGTCATCTTTGGCTCGGAGACTTCCTAACGACCTGGCCAAGACCTTCTCGGGACTTCCCTGCCTGCTCGGTCCTTCCTTCCCCCTCTCCTTTCACAGGTGTCAGCCCTGCTTCACGGACTGAAGGCTCTCCTTGCCTTCCCCTACCCCACGGGCATCTCCCCCAATAAATCTATCCCGTTGAATCCCCTTTGAGCACATGCTTTGAGGAGGACAAAAACCTAGCACAAAAATGCATCACTTGGAGACCTCATTTTGCTAAGTCTGATCCATCATGAGTCCAAATTAGTCAAGAAAGGACCTGGAGAGCTGGGCTGATGGTGTTGGACCACTGCCTGCCTCACCTCTGCCTCAGAATCACTTATGTCTTTGAAATTATTCATAAAGCTTGCTGTTGGGTATTATCAGTGGTTCCCTGGAGTCCAGTTTGACAATCCAAAGCTGTGTGGTATCTCATCTGCTTTTTTTCTCATCCCTCCCAACCAGGATCCCACTAAATAAATAGCTGTAGTTTATATACTTATATATACTGTAGATTTTATATATATATTTATATGTATATATATATATGTAAACCAAAGGCTCAAATACTGAGAATTTAACACAGTCTTTATGAACACTAGACAAGGACAAACTGAAAAGTCATGATCTACTCCTGGTACGTTGGGTGACGGATTTCTCTCCTGTGTGACTACATTCTGTTAATATCCAGCAGAGTCATAATCCAAGGTTGGGCCACACTGCCTGTTATGGTGGTGAATTGTGTTCCACAAAATTCATACATTGAGACCCTAACCCCCAACATCACTGAGTTTGGAGATAGGGCCTTGAAAGAGGTAATTAAGGTTAAATGAGGTCATAAGGGTGGGGCCCTAATCCAATAAGGCTGATATCCTTATAAGAAGAGGAAGGGAGATCAGGAACGTGCTTGCACGGAGAAAGACCACATGATACAACAGAAAGGTGGCCGTCTGCAAGACAAGGAGAAAGACCAATGCTGCCGACACCTTGATCTTAGACTTCCAGCTTCCAGAACTGTGAGAGGACGAATTTCTGTTCCTGAAGCCACCTGGCATGTGGTAGTTTTTTTATGGCAGCCTGAGCTGACTAATGCACTGGATTAATAGGCAGACAAGTGTCTACACTCATATTTTTATGGTGGCTCCATGGAGTCATTCAGGGACCCAGGCTCCTTCCAGCTTATAGTGTTTGGCCGTCCTCTTCATCTGGCCAAGAGAGGAGGGAAGGGGAAGTGTGAAGGACTGAGCTGGTGGTAACATGGACCAGGGCTAGAAATGTGCACATCACATTCCATTGGCCAGAACTCAGTCTAAGGATGCTGGGAACATCACTGAATCAGGTGTCCAGGAGGCATTTGTCTGGTAACCAAATAGGAAGTTTCTGAGACAATAATATTCTCCATCCTTGAGCATTGTTGAGACAACTGAAGGAGACAATGCAAGTGCAGATTTTGGTCTATGCCTGGCTCATGACCTAATAAGTATGAGCTATTCTTTTATTAGGTGTGCCGATTAGACCTGAAAATAATTGCAGATACCCAATAAGCACTGGCTGTTATCATTATTACTATCAGGTCATTGTTTCAGAGTTGTATGTGAGCCCTTTCTGTAAAGCCAGTGAGCCCGAAGTGGATGGAAGTCCTCCTCCTAGAAAGGAAAATGGGTACAAAACTACTTGACATCATTTTTCTGGAGACAAACGGATATGAAAAGTGTACTCTGTGAAAAGGCAGCTTCCGCTGGAGCAGCTTCCTCTGAGCAAACAATGGAGCTCAGAGACCCAAGATTTCCTGTTTCCCTCGAAGCTCTAAACCATTCCTGTGGGAGTAGGCTAAAATATCCTTACAGGTGGAGCAAAAAAAAAGAGAGAGAATTCAATTCAGATGCCGCAGGGACTTTAGAGGTAATATAATACCCTTTCCTTCCATTCTCAGAGGAGGAGAAGGCAATAAAAAAGGTTATGAATGTCTAGAGCTATTGGCAGGAACAGATTTTAAATAACACATTTTGATTCATCAGCTTTGATCCAAAATCTTTATTATAGCAAATGGTGGTTATTAGATAAAGATGCCTCATGTATCCTCAACAAGGGAGCAATGGTACTTTCAACCCATTTGAGCTGGTTAAGCTTTCATGGATTAAAAGCCTTTTAATAATATCTGCTGAAAAGTATGTCTCTCCCAGTGCCGTGCAGTAACAAAAGTCATTGTACAACCATTATGTGAAGCTTGGACCGGAAAGATAATTGTCTCGGTTTTATAAAGTTAGAGGGAGTGATGGATTATGCCCTGACGTTTCGGCAGTGCAATTCTGTTCAATAAGCACTCAGAAATCCAGATGTTTATCTGAATTTCGGGACCTACAGAGACACGTTTCTGCCCGTCGGCTTGTCCAGGAGCAGTTTTATCTCTTTTTGATCCTAAGGAGCACAGTCAGGTGGCTCAACAAGAGAACAGGGATGGAGAGAAAGGACCAGGCTTTTCTCCTCTGGCACACACACCAGAGATGGGAGTGGAAACCAGACGTTGTACTGCTTTCAGATGTAACAAGAGCCACCCCACCTATGGCACCTGCAAACCTCCCTCTCTTGGGGACTCTTCGGGACACCCAGGACCCTGAAAGAGGCACAGGGCAGCTTTTCAGGGCAGGCCACATGCTGACATTGCCCTGTCTTCCCTGGATCCAGATGAGCAAACATCTGTCCAGCTTTGCCTTCTCACCAGCAGCTGAACCCACACTGAGAACCTGCTAGGAGCAGAACCCTTCTCTAGCAGAATCAATATCTCATTGATTAGCTTATCATTAGCTTACTTTGCCTTTGAAATAATTTAATTCAATAAACCCCTTTCTCCTTCCCTCCCTTATCCCCTTCCTCACCCCCTTTCCACCTCTTTCTTTCCCATTAGCCCTCAACATCACATTCTCCTTTCTGTATCATTTGTACACAATCAGACTTGAAGTTGAGGTCCTTTGCGACTGTTCCTAAAAGATCATACAAATGTGTATCTTTTACCGGGATCGCTACTCTGTGATCATAAACCCTTTCTGATCTCCTTTTCCCCCCAGTATCAGGAGCCACTTAGCTCGCATCTAGAATAACGGATGAAAAGCAAAGCTATACACCTGCCATAGGTCAGGACTCCCTTGTACTAAGACACACACACACACACCCCTACCTGAGCCTGGGTAGCAATTTTTTTCCACCTAGCATCTGACTCCTTTCAATATCCACCAAAGAAACGAAATGGTGCAAACCATTTGGGACACTTTGTAGGAAGCTTTAACCTAAGGACATTCATAACACTGTTTTCCCAAAAGTGTTCTATTTAAGTGAATTCACCAGAGAACATAAAGGAAGTTTTCCCCTTCTTGATCAAAAGGTAACCTATTTTTGAGAGTGTTCTTTATTTTCTCGTGGAAAAGAGCCTAATATTGTGGCATATGCGAACAGATTAAAACAATCCCCCCTCTCCTTCAGAGGCCAGAGGTAGTAAATTACACATCCTAGGAGAAAATATGGGCTGCCAGAGGAATGTGTTAGTTTCAATTTGGTAGAAAATAAAAGAGCATCCCTTCAGTTATTGTAAAAATGCAGTTATAAAAACGAATAGGGCTTCCCTGGTGGCGCGGTGGTTGGGAGTCCGCCTGCCGATGCAGGGGACGCGGGTTCGTGCCCCCGTCCGGGAAGATCCCACGTGCCGCGGAGCGGCTGGGCCCGTGAGCCATGGCCGCTGAGCCTGCGCGTCCGGAGCCTGTGCTCCACAACGGGAGAGGCCACAAAGGTGAGAGGCCCGCTTACCGCAAAAAAAAAAAAAAAAAAAAAAAAAAAAGCAGCAACCCTAAGGGTTCATGCGGAAAGTCAGCTTTGCAGTTTTGCAGCTGTTGGTGTTATAGGGAGCAAAGAGAAAGTGAGGATGCCGACCGACCTTCCTGTTTGCTTACAGATGATACGGGAAAGAGCCATTTGGATCATCTATGATTCAGGCAATGTGTCCTCTGAAGGATAAAACCAGACCTCCTCAGAAGTCCCCGAAACCCCCTGTTGAACTTCGTAACTGTCATGTTTTGAACTGTGTTCCCCCAAATGTGTGTGTTGACGATCTTATCCCCAGTACCGCAGAATGTGCCTTTATTTGGAAATAGCGTCTTTGGAGATTCAGTTCGTTAAGACAAGGTCATGCTGAAGCAGGATGGGCCCGGATGAGGTATCCAGTATCCTGGGCTGGCCTCACTGCACCTCCACAGCCTAAGAACAAAAACTGAGTCGATACCAAAAAAATTAGGAAGTGATGCTGTCCATGTAAACAAATTGTAACCGAGCAGGACCCTATGGGGCCTTCCCCGGACAGGCATTCCCCCCATATCCTCCGCTTTAGCTCCTCTCTGAAGTACCTAGATAATAGTATTTGATGCAAATTTCCTGAGTTGTTTTGCAGATATGAAAACCCCCCACCAAATGGAAGAACTGCTTGATGACCATGAGCCCGTAGCCCCAGGCCTCCTGGAGCCTAAGGACTGATAATGTGAACCCTTGTGAGACCACCCTGCTGCCTCACCATCAGCCAATCAGAGAACTGTGCGCGAGCTGATCACACCCTGAGGCGCCATCCCCACCCCCCCACCCCCAGGGGGGGTGCACTCACCTGGTCTTTAAAAACGCTTTGCCAAAGCCCTTCGGGGAGCTCGAGGCTTTTTAGGTCATGGGCCACCTCGCCTCCTCGCTGGCCCTGCAATAAACCTTTCTCTGTTCCGAACAACGAACTTTCACTTTGTCTGGCCTCACTGTGCATCGGGCACAGGAACCTGTGTTAACAAAATAAATATGGTCGCCATACACCCATGTATTCCTCTCCTCTGAGCTCAGAGGAGACACCCACTGGGAAGATTTTCCTCCTTATTTCCTCTTTCTCAGCGTTTCCACACTGCTCTCTATACGGTCCTATTTTGTACTCAGACCTGTCAATACACACGTTTGTTTGTTTGTTTTTTTATATTGGGGTATGGTTGATTTACAATGTCGTGTTACTTTCTGCTGTACAGCAAAGTGAATCAGTTCTACATATACATATACCCACTCTTTTTTAGATTCTTTCCACATATAGGCCATTACAGAGTACTGAGTAGGGTTCCCTGTGCTATACGGTAGGTCCTTATTAGTTATCTATTTTATATAGAGTAGTGTGTGTATATCAATCCCAATCTCCCAATTTATCCCTCCCTCCCCTTACCCCCTGGTAACCATAAGTTTGTTTTCTACATCTGTGACACTATTTCTGTTTAATACACACTTTATTTTAATTGTCATTCATCTTCCTGAGGTCAGTGGTCAAATCCTACCCATCCTTCTACCTCTCATGCTTAGAATAGAACCTGGCGTATTAATTCATCCATTTATACATTCAACAGGTTTACTGCATGCCTACAATGCCTGCTCCCAAGATAAAAGCTGGGAGTATAACGGGGGTGAAACCAGACCTGCCCCAGCCCCACGAGGTCACACAGTTCCAGTGGGGAAAAAAACGTCAATCAACTCTTCAAGAAAAGATGTGTAAAACGACCCCTGGGTGAAGGCAGAGCTCTGTGGTCCTGCTATCATGTAAAATAGCATGTGATGGGATCCGGGCTACAAAGAAAATCCACGTGGTTGCCTAAGAACGTAGAATGGTGTGGTTTGACCTGCTTTTGTAGAATCAAAGCAGTCTTCCCTGAGAGAGCAGAATACCTGGAGGGTGAATAGCAGCTAACCAGGTAACAGCAGGGGAGGAATGTCAGAGCACAGGGAAACCGTGGACTAAAGGACATGGAAGAGGACGGCTGCGGAGCTGGGCTGTGGAAGCGCAGGGGCTCCGGAGGTGGGAGGCTGGGGGGTGGGAGGCTGGAGTGTGGGCAGGGCTCGAAGGCGCCTGGCCTTGACGGAAATGTTTAAATATTTGCTTTTATTCCAAGAACAGCAGGGAGGAGGAGGTGGTAGGGAAAAAAGAATAGGATGAGATTTCCACTTAAAATGACAGAGAATGAATCTGAGGGGCGAAGAGGGGATGTGGGGGACCAGTTAGAAGGCTCCAGCCCATCAAGGGGTGTGGGCTACGAGTCCAGGGGGAGTGAGCAAAGCTGGAATGAAATGGGGAGCAGGGAACAAAGCATGAAAATGGAGGGACACAGCGGAACCTGGAAAGATCTGTACCTACACGGATGCCCATTTACATGAATATGTGGTAGGTTATTATCTTAGGCGTCTCTTAGTTCTCGTGAGAACTATATGGATGAGGTGAGACAGGTGAATAAATGAAAGAGTTTGGCAAATTTAAACAGGTTTCCTTATTGCTAGACATTAGCTTTTATATCCTGGCGCACCTCGTAAGTCACTTAGATAAGCTACTCTTTAAGACTTCTACGAAATAATTTGGCTGTGAAAGTATTTGTTTTCTCAGAAGCACATCTTTTTTTTTTTTGGCTGTGCTGCACAGCTTGTGGGATATTAGTTCCCCTGCCATGGATCTAACCTGTGCCCCTGGAAGTGAAAATCACTGGACCACCAGGGAATTCCCAGAAGGACATCTCTTAAGAAGTGTTCCATACAAAACAGAATGCGGGGAAATTCCTTGGCAGTCCAGTGGTTAGGACTCTGCACTGTCACTGCTGAGGGCGCACGTTCAATCCCTGATTACAAGCCGATGGCCCAGCCAAAAAAAAAAAAAACCTGAATCGAGACGACAACCCAACTGTCTCATTTTGCAGGAGGGGAAGTGGGAGGGTTTGGAGAGGAAACGGTTTCCAAATTCTCATCCTGGGAGTAGAGTCAGAAGGAGAAACCTCACCATCATCAACGTTTAAAAGGGGGCACTTTGGGTTTATTCTAGCCCTGGTACCAATTCTCCCAAGGATCCAGAGCTCAGCCTTTGGAGAGCCACCCCTCTGCTCAGGACTACTTGTGCATTTGATCAACACCACTGTCACCTACAAATTGGCACTTGCCGTCTGCCTCTACAAGGATCAAATTATGAGCTTCTGCAGCTGCTGACCTTCAACACCCCCTGAAAGGAGTTCAGGGTGGAGGTCAGGAAGGAGGCCCTCTGTGCTCTGGGAAAAAAACTAGCAGAACAGGTCTTCAGGTATTAGATATTTTCAGGAGACGATTTTATGGGTCCAATTCTCGCATCTCCTCGTATCTAGAAAAGCCCTAAAATCCTTCATGGTGACGTCGGCCCCTCGTGACGAGCAGTAACCTTCACGAGACTAGCAGCAACCTTCTGCAGAAAATATGTGCTTGATTACATCTACTCCCCCTTCACCAAAATCACATATATACTGACCTCGCCCCTCCCCCCCGCCAGCTCTTTGGAGCAGTTTCTCAGAGCTGTCTGACAGCTATCTGCTGTCTCCCGGACTCTAGTCCTCATTTTGCCCCAAATAAAACTTAACTCACAACTGTCACGTTGTACTTTTTTTTTTTTCAGTCGACACTACCATTTCTCAAACCTAAACAGAAAGCATCCTGCCTGCAAACCACTCCAGAGTTGGCTGTGGTCCAGCTCTGAGACGCAGTCTGTAACTTTTCCACTCATTCCTTTTGCGTGCATGCACCCTTGCACTTAAAAGTTCATGGGCTCTCTACCCAGATGCCCCCTTAAGCTGCTCTGGCGTGTTCCCAAGCGGTAATAAATGCACTGCCCCTGCCAAGAGCTGCCTTTTTCTGTGCTGAAATACAAAAGAACCAAGAACTAAAGCTTTTGAGAAAGTACGAGAAGAAAAAGAGGCTTTGCCATCCTGGGATGAGTCTTAGAATTTTGAGCACGACAGATCCACACGGAGTTCTCAGAAGGCAACTGAGGGAGAGAAGGGCAGGAGGAAACATTCCCAATAAACAGAATGCAACATCAAAGGTGTAATTTTTTTTTTCTGGGGTGGACTTTTGGGGCGAAAGAGCTGTAATTAATTGTGGGCAACGTCTATGTCCCAGCAGAAGCCGATGGCAGTGGCCTCAGCGGTGGGCAGCCTGCTGGAAGTTGACCAAAGCCGGTCACGTGCAGTCTCGTTCATGTTCGAGGGCTTATTCTCACCTAAATGTGGTACCTAGGAAATAGGCAGGTTAGCCTGGCAAGATGGAAAGCCATTGACAACGCCCAAGGTGTGCACTTTTCCAGAGAAGGTGCTTCCCTGTCTGTGCATCCGTTTCTTCCCCTGGATGGTGGCCCTTTGCAGGCAGAGATGGGGATGGGATTCATTTTCTAGGACAGCCACACACATGCCCCAAACTGCTTAGAACAATAGCAATCCATTCTCTCACAGTTCTGGAGGCCAGAAGACTGAAATCCAGGTGTGGGTGAAGCCACGCTCCCTCCGAAGGCTTCGATGGTACACAGGCCTCTGACATTAGAGACACACGTTTCTATGCCCATGACTTTCTTCCTTCCCCCAACATCCTTCTCTCAGTAACTGACACCACAGTGCATCAACCAGGGAGGCATCCTCCTTCTTCCTCTTTCTCTTGCACCCTACGTCACCAGTCATGTCAACTCCACCTTCAAATCACAGCCCAATACTCCGTCTCACTCACCTTGCCCGCCACTGCCCCCTGCTCATAAGCTCCGTTAGGTCTCATCGTACCAAGGTCGCCCATCATTTCCTCAGCATGCCATCCCATATGACCTGACCCCATGGTCTCTGGACCTTGTCACCCTCCTCCTGTTCATGTCTACACCCCACCAGCCCCTCTCTCTTCCTTGAACCCCCCAAGCAAGACATCAAAACATCCTCACAGCCTGCTCTTTACATTTTTGTTCAGATTTCCTCCTTTTTAAAATTTTATTTATTTATTTATTTTTGGCCACACCGTGTGGCATATGGGACCTTAGTTCCCCGACCTGGGATCGAACCCGCAGCCCCTGCAGTGGAAGCGCAGAGTCTTAACCACTGGGCCACCAGGGAAGTCCCTCTCCCCCCACTTATACAACAAGGTCAGCAATTTTTTTTTCAGTAAATGCTCACATGGGAAATAGTTTTCACTGCGGGAGCCCCGTGGTCTCTGTTGCCCTTGTCGCACAAAAGTGACCACAGAAAATACTTAAACAAATGACTGTGCTGTGTTCCAGTAAAACTTTTTTTATGGACACTGAACTTAGAAATTCAAATCACTTTTATTAAAAAAATTTTTTTACTGAAGTATAGTTGATTTACCATATCGTGTTAGTTTTAGGTGTACAGCACAGCGATTCTGTTATACATATATACATGCCTTCTTCTCCTTCACTTCCCTTATAGGTTACTGCAGAATATTGAGTAGAGGGCTTCCCTGGTGGTGCAGTGGTTGAGAGTCCGCCTGCCGATGCAGGGGACACGGGTTCGTGCCCCGGTCCGGGAGGATCCCACATGCCGCGGAGCGGCTGGGCCAGTGAGCCATGGCCGCTGAGCCTGCGCGTCCGGAGCCTGTGCTCCACAACGGGAGAGGCCACGACAGTGAGAGGCCCGCATACCGCAAAAAAAAAAAAACCACAAAAAACAAAATATTGAGTAGAGTTCCCGGTGCTATACAGTAGGTCCTTGTTGGTTCTCTATTTTATATACAGTACTGTGTATATGTTAATCCCAACTTCCTAATCAAATCATTTTTCCATGCCATGACATATTCTTTTGATTGCTGCCCCTCCTACCTGTCTCGTTGTGGTTCCTTCTTTATTTCTTTAGTTGTTGAAAATGTTTTCTGCTAGTCTTCAAGTCATTCTCATCAATAATTGCAAAGAAAATGGTTGTAATTGTGGTGTGCCGGTGGGAGGAGGTGAGTTCAGGGTCTCCTTACCCTGCCATCGTGGCCACACACCTCCCCAGCCACTAAGTGTTATTGATCGGTGACCGCATCACCCTATACCTTTATAGCCAATGATATTGCTTTTCCATTCATAGTGTTCATGTGGTTTCCATTGTAAACATTTTTTGATTTGAGCAACGTATTTTATTTTATTTATTTTGTTTGTTTGTTTGTTTGTTTGCGGTATGCGGGCCTCTCACTGCTGTGGCCTCTCCCGTTGCGGAGCACAGCCTCCGGACGCGCAGGCTCAGCGGCCATGGCTCACGGGCCCAGCCGCTCCGCGGCATGTGGGAGCTTCCCGGACCGGAGCACGAACCCGTGTCCCCCGCATCGGCAGGCGGACTCTCAACCACTGCGCCACCAGGGAAGCCCTGAGCAACGTATTTTAAAAGGAAAATATTAAGTAATTAACAATGCAGATGGCACTGAAAATACAATCATCATAAGGATGTCAAATAAAAGACTGAAAATTGGGAACCTGGGTCAAAGGAATGGGAAAGAAAGCTTGGGGGCCTCTGAAAGCCTTTAGAATAACTTAGGCCTATTAGGGGAAACTGAAGCTGTACTTACATTCATTTAAGGCAAAATCAACCAAACCCTAAGGTTGTGTCAGGTCTTATTTTCCCAGGATGCCATCCCACCTCTCCAAATAGACCCCCAAATAGTCCGGGGGTTGTTGTAGATTTCTGTCTGGACAGAGAACATGTTGTTTTATCGCTCACTGAATGCCACGTGGCCACTTCTCCTCGAGGGCTGCCACAATGCTATTTGTTTCTGAAAAGAAGCTGAAGTATGCAAGGTCATGCTTCAGGAGACATTGATTTTTGTCCTGAAATCTCAACTTCTAATGATGGGTGGAAGCCACGAGCTGATACATTTATGTCAATGATGTGTGATTTATCTTTCAATCCTGTTTCTAAGTAAAGCAGTAACTTGAGTAAAGGAAAAGTGCTCCGTGGACAAGGTCATTGTGAGATGGTGTGGGGTGAAGGGTGGACTTTTAAAAAATGCATGAGGATGACAGATGAATGATGGACATCTGGGAAGGACTGAGCTCTAGCCATGCAGGGAAATTTGGGCAGAAGTCAAGACCCCGTTCAAGCAGAATGCCGGCACCAAGGAGAGATCTGTGAGTAACACTTGGTACTATCTTTCCTTCCGTCTCCACACAGAATCCACCCAGACTGAGAAGCTCGTCAATTTCTGGAGGTCTCCTGGGTACCACCGTGTGTAACAGAGTGTGAAGTAAACTGGCAAAGTGCAGCACAAATTAAGCATGTTAAACAAAACAAGAGTGTCATTTCTGTAGCCAGAAAGGACCACAGTATACAGCTTCACCTCTCTGTCTAGACAACTTGTGATTTTCTTGATCTAGGACCTGCGGTTTTGAGCAAAAGGGTAAGGATAGATTCTTCTGGAAAAATTTTTTGACAGAACCCAGGAAAGCAGCATGTGACGAGTGCCAGCTAGTAAAGGGAGGCTCCAATTGCCTTTTTTTTTTTTTTTTTTGGTGAATATTTATGTTCTCTTTTTCAACGCAAACTGTTGAGTCCTCCGTGGTGAAATACATCAAAACCTCTTCAATACTGACTCTTGTGCAGATTGAAAACGTTTAAAGGATTAGAAATGTGAAAAAAGAAATACAATGTTATTACTGTCAAATTTGCATGGAAGATAATTTAAATAATGTGGACAAAGCTCAGCCGTTTTACATAATAATGAACACTAATAGTAAATAATAATGAGCGTCATTATCTTGTCAGGACTGAGAATTCTGTTGTTTTTCCTTTAAGAGTTTGCAGTAACCCTGCGCGTTCCTCATATTTGTCGTGTCAACTTGCGCTCTTTTTCTTTGCGCATTAAAGGTCTTAATGACCTTTCAACTCGCTTCATCCCAATTACCATGACTTTCAAATTCACCGCATCTGAATCAGTGGGGTTTGTGGGATTCTACATTGACAGGTTAGCTGCACTGATGGAAAAAAAAATCACAGGAAGATTTTCGATGCTGTACTCTTTTTATTGAAGCATAGTTGATGTACAATATTATATAAGTTATAGGTGTGCAATATAGTGATTCACAGTTTTTAAAGGTTATCCTCCATTTATAGTTATTATAAATCAGCTATATTCCCTGTGTTGTACAATATATCCTTGTAGCTTGCTTTATACCTAATAGTTTGTGCCTTTTACTCCTCTACCCCTATATTGCCCACCACACACCCCCGCCCTCTCCCCACTGGTAACCAATAGTTTGTTCTCTATATCTGTGAGTCTACTTTTTTTTTTTTTTTTTTTTTTTTGCAGTACGCGGGCCTCTCACTGTTGTGGCCCCTCCCCTTGCGGAGCACAGGCTCCGGACGCGCAGGCTCACCGGCCACGGCTCACGGGCTTATGTGGGATTTTCCCGGACCGGGGCACGAACCCGTGTCCGCTGCATCGGCAGGCGGACTCTCAACCACTGCACCACCAGGGAAGCCCGCTGACGTCGATTTTGTGAGCCGTGCCGTTATTACTGCGTAGCCCGCAGCCTGGGCGCTCTGCAGGCCGCCCCTCGGCCACAGGAGCGGCATCTGAGGCCGGGCTCATCCCTGCTCCACATGCCTCCCCCTCCCTCCACAAAACAGCAGCCCTTTCCTGATTCCACCAGACAAGGGCCACGCCCAGCGGAGAGACAAGGAGTAGCACGAGTGCTGGAGGGGCAGCTGAAATGCCCACCGGAGCCAGGAAGGTCCAGGCGTGAGGAGTGGGGGACGGCGGTACCCAAGGAGCCCGGGCCTGGCCTGACATCCTCTCCCAGTGCCCCGCCCCCAGGATGTGGACCCAGGATGTCTCTGGTCTTCTGTATTTTTCACAGGAGGCCAAAAATCCAGATCTTTATATGATCCCTCTTGAATTTTCAGGAGCAAGAATGTATAAATTATTTCTGCCCATTTCTACCACAGCAGGTCAGTGTGTTGCATTCAGGCCAAGCCCCCTGCCCCGATTCTGTACATCTTTTTCCTTCTGACTGATGGCTGAAGGCCCTCCCAGGGGACCCTCCCCACATCCCACCTCGTCCCATGCTCTACTGCTTCCAAATCCCTTCTCACGCTTCATCAGACCTGAAGATGTTCCCAGAAGGAAAAGGAGATGGTAAATCAATGCTCAAAGAAGATAATGACCGGTAACAGCTTAACCAGTGACCTCTCCCTGGAGGAACCCGGATTCAAAGGCCTTTTCTGGGACAAGGATGCCCTGACTGCCCACCAATGACCCCTTTCTTCTCTTCATTGCTGGCAGCCCACATCCCATAATAGATACTGGATACTGAGTTACTTTCTCAGGCTCTTTGGAGATAACATGTGACCCAATGTCGGCCAAAGGAGACTTGAGAGGACACTGATGGGGGCTTCTGTAATGTTCCCTTCTTAATAAAAAGAGACACACAGGATGGTTCACCTCTGTTGGAGCCAGGCCTCTCCTTTCCACCCTCCCTGCAAAGCTTGCCTCCTGCCTGCGTTTGGATGTGAATGGATGAGGATGTGATGCTAGGAGCTCTGACAGCCATCTTGTGGCCATGAGGAGACAAGACAAAGAACCACCTGAAATGCTGAGGAGGCTTCTTGGTGTGTGAGATACTAAGTCCTCTGGTTTAAAACCTTCCAGCTGAAGCTTCTGTTACTTGGCACTAATACAGGGTAGATCTAGGAGGCCCAAGAAACTGAAATTCTATCTGTGAAATTCCAAGACCCACAATATGTATATGAAGACTATTTTCTGGGATCAGGTGTATTCTTCCCCAAAGCTCCAACGATACAAAAGGTACAGCATGGCTTACGTCCCTTTATAAAATTAACTGGAGCACAATGGCCCTGTTTTTTTCAGCTCAATTTCCAACTGCTGTGAGTCTATGTGAGCTCTGCGGTATGTTCACACGACCCACTCATGAAAGTGGACAGGCACCTCTGATGCTTTTACTCACAGTTCAGAGCTCTGACCTAGATTTATGGGATGGAGAGTCTCCATCAAAAGGACTACTAGTTAAACCAGGGTATGTGGAATACAATTATAGGGGTCCAGCAATCTGGCTGACTTCTTTCCATCCCACGTGAGAGGTGCGATCTTCCTACACCACCATCTGCCAGAAATTCACAAGGAAAATATTCACACGAAACTTCCTTTTGTCGGACCGGTAAGGGACCCCACAAAAAACTCCAAGCCCCATTAGCCAACTGTGAATACAAACAATTGCTTTCCAGTTCGGAAACATTCATCCTTGCTCAGAACCCAGACTGACATCAAGTCCCAGACATTTTCTGAGTTAGGACCCCCTCTCCCCAGCTGAGTCTCCTACTGCATCCACGGGGGGCTAATACATCCATCAGAATGTCATCCACCTTAGTTTCACTGCCTGATAAACGTGGAGATTTCATTAAGCAATCGCTCCATGACAGACTGACCAGATATAATTTAAGGAGATTAAATGGGTCCCATTTGAGACACCTATAGAGTTGACGTCAGTGAGCAGTATCAAAATAGGTGGGAAATGATGCCTGGCCGACCCCAGGCCATCTCAGCTGAACATCTGATAGCCGCCCCCCTTAATGTTCCAGATGTGTATGTTTCCTTCAACAGTGGGGCGTTAAAAAGGCACTCTCACCTGTTCCTTTGAGTGAGATGGTCGGCAGGCTCACTGCCATCAGCCTACCTGCAGGAGGGAGCCTTGCGACTTACCTGGGAGACAACCAACAGTAAAATAAGTAGCATGTGCGTATTATTCAAATGAAATTCCAGTTAATTCAGAACTTGTTCCCAAACTTCCTGAGACTGCTCATGATCACGAACTCTCTGGGCGTTGCTGCCCCCAGCTCCTGATGTCACACAAAATGGCCTGCGTTGAAAATGCTGACGGGAGGAAAATGCATTCGTGCTGGACTGCGGATTGACTATGTGGTTTCAGGACCAGATGCAATATCATGATCCCCGCTCCCGACCTCAGGGCCTCCTCTCCCTCCCTCCTGCAGCCTCACCAGGACGGGGCACCGGGGGGCAGGAGGGACGGAAGAGGAGACCCAATAATTTTGTAATCGTGACGTTGGCCATGACACAGCACGTTCTCCCATCTCCTCCCAGTTTCACACGTGTCTGATACATTGAACGTGCAATTTGTAATGTGAGGTCAAAACACAATGTTATTTTGCCTTCTCCTGCCCCTTTCAAATGTCCTAACTGAAGAAAGGAGAACTAAAGAGAACAACTTTATTGATTTCAGCTCTCCACTGAATTTCTCATCTTGCGTAGGCAGTCACACAGATGGCAGCCATCAGCATTTGAAATCACATCTTGCTAGAACTTTGTTTGCAGGTTTATGATCTCTTGTCTGCAGACATGTCCTTTGTTTATTCACGTTTTTTTTTTAATTTTTAAAAATTAAAAAAAAACTTATTGGAGTATAGCTGATTTACAATGTTGTGTTAGTTTCAAGGTGTACAGCAAAGTGAACCAGTTATACATATAAATGTATCCACCCTTTTTTAGATTCTTTTCCCATATAGGTCATTACAGAGTAGAGTTCCCTGTGCTGTACAGTAGGTCCTTGTTGGTTATCTATTTTATATATAGTAGTGTGTATATGTCAATCCCAACCTCCCAGTTTATCCCTCTCCCTCTTCCCCGCCCTACCCCTGGTAATAAGTTTGTTTTCTACATCTGTGGCTCTGTTTCTGTTTTGTAAATAAGTTCATTTGTACCGCAAATGCCTTTTTTTTTAAGCAGGTTCTTTTTTTTAATTAATTAATTATTATTATTATTTTTTTGGCTGCATTGGGTCTTTGTTGCTGCGCACGGGCTTTCTCTAGTTGCGGTGAACAGGGGCTACTCTTCATTGCGGTGCACAGGCTTCTCATTGCGGTGGCTTCTCTTGTTGCAGGGCACGGGCTCTAGGCGCGTGGGCTTCAGTAGTTGCAGCACGTGGGCTCAGTAGTTGTGGCTCACAGGCTCAGTAGTTGTGGCGCATGGGCTTAGTTGCTCCACGGCATGTGGGATCTTCCCGGACCAGGGCTCGAACCCGTGTCCCCTGCATTGGCAGGTGGATTCTTAACCACTGCGCCACCAGGGGAGTTCGCAAATGCCCTTCTTGAGGGGAGGACTTTTGCCTCTCTTTCTCACTCAGTGTGCTTGTGTTTTCTCTCCTCGAAGCCCCAGCATCTACCTCCCATTCTCCTTCTCAGCTGACCGTCGTGCCCCCTCTTTTACTAATAAAATGGGCACAACCGAGGAAATAAATGTCTGCCTCGTGGTAGATGCTAAATTAATGTTTGTTCCATGAAAGAGGAGATTGGAATCATCGTATCATGTCAGCTACAAATGGGCACTCACCATTGGCACTTGGCATCTCCCTCTACAAGGATTAAATCGTGAGCTTCTGCAGCCGCTGACTTTCCGCACCCGCTGAAAGGAGCTCAGGGTGGAGAGCAGGAAGGAGGCCCTCTGTGCTCTGGGAAAAACTGGCAGAACAGGTCTTCAGATGTTAGAGATTTTCAGGAGCTGATTTTATGAGCCCAATTCTTGTGTCTCCTCATATCTAGAAAAGCACTAAATTCCTTCATGGTGACGTCTGTTCCTCCTGACTGGCAGAAACCTTCTGCAAAAAATATGTGCTCAGTTGCACGTACTCCCCCTTCGCCAAAATCACATATATTCTGACCTTCTCCCCGCCACTTTGAGCAGGTCCTCAGAGCTACCTGAAACGCTGTCTCCCGGGCTGCAGTCCTCATTTTGCCCCAAATAAAACTTAACTCGCACCTCTCACGTTATGCATTTTTTTAAGTTGACAATCGTAAGGAAAATCTGGATTTTCAAAAACATTTTTTGAACACATCCCTGGTCACTGTCTCCGAGCAAACCGAAAGGAACAGGTAAAGAGGATCATGTGTGTCTTTCCTGACAGTAACGGGATGGAGCTGGGCTCTAGGAACCTGGCCAGTGAGAAACGACACTGTCCCCACCAGAGTCAGGGATGAAGACAAGCTAACTGAGGGGCTCAGACCGAGAACATTCCAGCTCCCTCCATACTGCAGCAGTGGAAGGACATCACCGGGACGCCCCCAGCATGATGCAGAGACATCTTCACGGTCAGCAATGACCCCTGAGACCTGCTGAATAAAATGCTCATTATTATTCTTCTGGTGATTTACTGATGGACACGGCAGTTAGAGAGAAACAGTGGAACGGCTATTGTGCTCATCGTCAAATGCCTCATTATGGGAAAATGTTCCCGAATGGTGCAGTGGGGTGACCAATCTACCCAGCCTACATCCTGTCAGCGGACAATGAGGCTGGTCGATTTGGAATTATGTGAAAAGAAGTACATTTTTGTCCTGCCAAGGTTGCATTTTCAAATGGTCCCAAACCAAATGTCAGATGAAAACGTTTGCCTTCTCGCACATGCTGGCCGTGTATCCGCTGCTAAATGCAGTTTAGCAGCTGAGGTGCAGCAGAGAAATGCGTTCATTAGTGGGGCGCCATCCCCATCACGGCCATGGGCTTCCCGGGGTCACTTCCTGCTCAGGGTCCCCAGGAACCCTGAGGTGCTGTCACTCAGCCTGTCTGGTGTCCTCTGAATGCCCATCAGAAGTGCAGGCTGCCCCTGGGCTGGCAGAGAAACTCAACTCCGCTCACTGGAGGGAGACAGCTCGGGGGTGATTTCTCCCCAATGTACCACAAGGTCTCCTAGGTCCTGCCTGGGCTGCATACACAGTAATAAGCACGGCTCACAGAGGCTGATGTATTTCATACTTCAGGAAATATAAGCGAAGTTGACAAGGGCACCGTCCTACAGGATATCAAAGATGGGAGGATGGGTCTGAAAGGTGTCGGCATTGAAAGCCTCTCTCCATCATCAGAGTAAGAACTTTCCTGTGACAGATATGTGAGAGGATGCAGGGCTGAGTGGACAGCCTCTGACCCCTGTGAAGGAAATCAGAGCAGGTGAGGGGAAGAGAAAGTAGCCAACAGGGAGATGGACCGAGTTCCAGCCACTTCCCTACAAGGGAAATTCTAATGGCATCTCACTATCCCCCAACTCCTGCCACATTGCTCTCTGCTTCTGCATCCACTTTAATCCATGATTTATGAGTGGAATTAATAGAAATCAATCGGGCATGGCTGTGCCTACAGTGCCGTGTTCAACGACAGATGTTTCCCAAGGTAATTACGTTAGGATAATAACAACACAGAAGAAATGACTGGTCATCAGCTGTGCATTGTGAGCTCTAAAAAGATCGGTGATTTCACCAAAAAACACTGCCAGCCAAGGAAGTGGGAGAAAAGACACAGGTCCAGGGCTGGCCCAGCTGTCTTTGTGTCTTGAAATCCGTCCTTCCAACTTTCTGTGCCTACATCTCCTCCACTGGAAAACAGGAAGAAACCTCGTTCACTGTCTCAGTTGGTCCTGCCAACACATCAGGGGAAAACCAGTCTGGAAGATGGAGGAGACATTTCTCATGGAAACAGCCCGTGGCCCTCCCAAGTAACAGACTGTGTAGTATAGTTTGTTTGCTTGGTTTTTTCATGCTATCTTAACCTGGTTTTGAGGTCTCTGTTAGAGGAGGGTCCATTCTCCTTCTCGAGCAGCTGATTAAGTCACCCCCTAGCCACTTGCCTTATGGGGCTCCCAGCCACAATGTACCTCCCTAAGTGCCCTGGACCAGGTGCCACTCGGGACAGCCTCCATGCCCAAGAGCCCATGAAATTATTCAAATTGCCAATCCACGGGGGGAGCTCAAAACTTAGCTACGCCCACCCTGCTTGCTGTCCCCTACAGCCCAGCTTCTGTTACCTGTCCCCAGGTGCAACCCCCTGTGTGGCCCTGCTGGCAGCCTTCTCTCATAGTATAACCCAAAGTGGGGTCCAGCTGCTCGCTGCTCAAAAGCCAATAAAGAGGCAAGGTTGGTGGAAAGGAAAGTTTGCTTTATTTCAGGTGCCAGCAACCAGCGGCGGAGGGGAACTCCTGTCCAAAGGCGAACTCCCCACCACGCCCCGCTGACAATCGGGGACAACAGCTGTTATAGACAGAGGCGGGGTGGGGCTCCACGCAGAACCAGCGCAGGCAGCTCCGACAGGCATCTTGAAAGTGATCATGCGGTCGTCTGACCAGCATCATCTTGATTGCTTTCGGTAGAGTGAGTCTTCAGTTCCAGGGTCGGTTTGTTCCCATTTCCTTGAGGCCAGTTCTCAGAATTGTGGCAGCTTATGTCATGGCCACAGTCGTGTAGTTCACTTCTCCGCCTGATGGGGGTTTCGGCATCTGCAAGACTGTTCCCAGGACACGGCTCAGAATATGATCTCTAGCCCTTGAGGAGGAACGAAAGGGACTTGACTATGCTTAGTGACTAAACTATTATTATTTAGTCTTGTTGGACTGTTTTCCTTTGTTTCTGCATTTTCCCACTTCTCTGATTCAACTTATTCTTTGGCTAAAGTTTTTCCACAGACAAAAAGCAGGCCGAGGACATGGGGGTAGCGGCACGGATCATAGGGTCCTGCTCCGTTTCAACAGGAGCTGTAAATAACAGAGTTCTTGCCTTTCATCTATCTGAGGGTCATTGTGTTGTGTCCCTCTGTCAGAAGCATCTTTGAATCTTAACAACCACTGTAGCATTTGGGGTCTAGAGGTAGGGACTCTGCACCTTAGCCAGCCTTCAGCTGTCCTCCCACTGTGTAACCCAGCTTGTTCCCCCTTCTGAGTCCCAGTTTTCTCCTGTATTCCTCATGCAGAATCGGGATAGCTCAGGAGTTACTCTTGACCAGATGTCCCTGGGTGCAAGTCCTCACGCCCCTCATGCTTGTATAACTACATCCCTGTGCACCCCACTCCCCTCCTCCAAGAAAGGGGGTCAGTCATCCACCTCCTTCAGGGGCTGCTATGAGACAAGTCCAGATGCACGTCACACACACTCACTAAGGCAGCCACTGCTGTTACCAGAAGCCTTAGGAAGCTTCCAGGAGCGGGGGGCACTCAAACACTCACTGGGCCCGCACATGCCCAGGTGCTGGAAACAGGAGACAGAAGCCAAACGCTTCCATCAGGGGATCTTAGTGAGGGGTTAAGAGCAAATATAGTTTGGGCTCGGTCTCCACGTTCTTAAAGCAATCAAGCTGGGCCTTTTGATGTCACATCCAAAGAAAGGTACACATCCGGTGACAGAGCAAACGGCCCTTCATCACACCAGTGAAAACTTCTGTCTGCATTTCCTGAACTGTGCTGGGAATGATGTTCCCAAATCCTCTAAGTATCTTGTGCATTAGGTATTATACCTTTTGCAATTTAAAAGCACTTGCTTATTCAAATGTGAACACTGAAAACATACCACCTATTTGGAAATTCCATGTAGGCTTTATTTGTATTAAGTAAAGAAATCTGGGGGGGGGGAAAAAGAAATTTAAATGGCCTGATCCTCTCTTTAAAACAGAGGGCCTGATACGGCCAGGACTCCTGTGAATGACCTTCGGAAAGGCCTGTGATCCACAAAAATTTGAAATTTCCAGCTGCGTCTGTACCCTTGTGCAAGAGGGTTCACCGATTCAATTAGATTATTAGAAGTGGCGAGAAAGGGCAGAACAGGAAAGAAAGAAAGAGAGGGAGGGAGGGAGGCATGAAGGAAGGAAGGAAAGAAAGAGGGAAAGGACAGGGACACATAAGCAGCGGGGTAGGCTGCGCTGTGAGGTTGGGAGGGAATTCGCCTCCGATGCCGTGGCCGCCTCTAGGTCCTGGCGCCGCGCGGTGCATTCCCGCCCGCCGACGCTAGAGGGCGCGCCCGCGCAAAGCCCGCCCCGCGCGGAACCCGGAGACGCTCCAAGGGGCCGACAGGGGGCGCTATATATGGACGGAGGGAGCCCAACCCGGAGACTTTGAACCTGGCCACCTTCCCGGTGGAGGGAGGCTCCGCGGCCCTGGGGCTGGTGGGCGGGGCCGGAGGGAGGTTTTCCCTGCGCACCAGGGGAAGAGACCTCACCTCTTCCAAATGCCGAGGTCGCCTTTTGCTTTGGGGTCGCTGGTGGGAGCTTTGCACTGAGTCCAGTGACCTTTGCAAAATCGTCTCGGGGTGTCTCGGAGGCAGGTGTCCCTGGATTAGAATCTCACCTCCTCCCTTCGCTGTGTGACCTTGGACAAGGAATCCACCTCTGTGAACCTCAGTTCCCTCCACCCCTAAAATGGGGATAATGACATGCCCAGATGGTACAGCCGGGGCGAGAATTAAATGAGACCCTGTGCCTGCAGGCACCCACGTAGCAGGGCATCTGGTACACGCACGCGCAACACGCACGTAAAAACCCACTCTCTGCTCTGTGAGCAGATGCTGTTCATGAAGAGAAATGTGCACTTTCCCTTAAACCAAATAATGAATCTGCACAGCTAATCAGCCTGAACCTCATTCCATTATTTGTTCGTGATTAGATCTGGCCATTAATCCACTTTTCCAGGTCTAGAATTAGACTTTAACCCTGAGCTAAGCAGAGTCGTTCTCAGCGGCTCCAACAACTTACCTGGCAGCAGAAGGACACCTGGTGTGGTGAAGGGCTCCTCCCCATTGGCCTCGAGGATACCAGGAGCTAAAGTTACAGGTGGCAAAGGAAATCTAATTTTCCCCCAAGCCCTAGGTAATTAGAGGATGTCATCACAGCCTGATGAGTATTTACCCAGCAGAATAAAACAATGTGATGATTCCTGATCCCTCCAAAAGCTTAACTGTCATTTAAATAGGGCATGGTATTTAAAATATTAATTTCATTATCTTCCAGTTTCTTATCATTATACATCTAAAGCATCACACAGAATATATTTGCATGCGTAAAGAATCCATCATTATTGTTTCCCCATGGCAGAAATGGCTGTTGGCTTGACTTCTGAGTCTGAGCATCGGGAAAGCAATGATACAATGTGTTTTTCTGCAGTAAAGCTTGCTCAATGTTGGAGAAATATACAACACAGGGGATGAAAGGATAGAAGGGCCGCCGGACAACGGGACAAGGTGGAAATGTCACATCCATCACCCGTGATGGCTTCTTGACCTCTGTGTGGTTTGACGACTTCACCCTTTTTGCTGCCGAGTCAGCCACTAGAATAAAAGTCCCTTCAGAATTGCCCAGAGTTCAACACCAGTCACAGCCAGAGCCTTGGAGATGACCTGACTGCAAAATTCTCAGGCTGGAATTCCTCTTGGTTCTTTGAATCATTTTGATTGTGTACTTGCCTTAGTAAACATCTTTGTGCTCACATCCATAAGATAATAATTCTACAGCAGCTGTCAGTCCTGCTTTGCAATAGGCTTCTCTCAACCCCTTCCGTGTGGGTGGGGCCATGTGATTAACCCCGTGAGCCCCGTGGGCCGGGAACAGACATGACGTGTTACAAGGGAAATTTGTTTTCGGCAGGCAAAAACACCACTGCTTATGTCGCCTGTCCCCTTCCAGAATGTTCCAAGCCCCCGTGGCTCCCACATGGGAGCCCTTTGGTCAATGTCACTGCTGCTCTTCCCCTGGTGTAGCTCTGGTCAGCTTTCTGGACCTCGGATGCATCAGGCGTGCATTAGGCTTGGGACCTTCACAATTGCTGTTTCTCTTTCTGGAACACTCCCCCCCCCAGATATCCCATGTCCTACTCACTCACTTCCTTTAGTCCACGCTCAGATGTCAGCTTATCAGTGGGTCTTTGTTGATTATTTCTTTTTCAACTCCCATCTCCACCACGAGCCACTCGCTATGCCCTCCCCTGCTGTGCAGTTCTCCATAGATCTTTACCCCACCGAGCCTACTCTATAATTACCTATTTATTTGTCTATTATCTGTCTCCTGCCTCAAAAGTATAAGTTCAGTTTACCATCACATCCCCAGTGCCTGGAACAACGGCTCTCATAGAGTGGGTCTCAATAAATATTTGTTGGAAGAAAGAAAGAATGAGTAAATGTTCACCACACACGTGGGCCGGCTGGTGGTCCCTTTCTCTACCCACACCTGTTTCTAGAGAGTTGAAATTCTACTTCCATGTTTTCAAGAGAAGCAAGGGAATTGGATGCCTTACAATGCAAAACCTGAGTTTTCAAGTGTTAGTCATAAAATTCTAAAGTATAGAAATAAGTGCTCCGCGGGCCAAATAAAGACCCCAGCGCTTCCCCTCTTCCATGTCCCAGCTCAGAGCTCATCTTAGAAAAGTTCCCCCATAAACAGGATTGTCATGGCAATGACAACAAAGGGAACAGCTGGCAGGGTCTTGCCCTCTGTGTCTGGGTCCTGACCTACAATTTTATAGCTGGATCATCTTCCGAGCTGGCTGCACTGCTGTATGGCCTTACACCAGAGGCTTCACCTCTGTGAACTTCCGTTTCCTCCTCTCGAAATGGGCAGGATACAACCAGTCTGCAGTCCGTTGTTAGGACTGCCCCCCATATTTGCAAATTGCCTGTGTCTGACACAATGACTGGTAGAAGGCCATGTTGGAGAGATAAACACTTCTTGCTTCTTGCTCCCATCCTAGCACAGTAAGCACCTGTTGGTGGTGGGGAAATGGTCCGTTGGTAGGCGTTTTCTGTGCACAGACTTAGACCCCTACCGTTGGCATCTACCATTCAGACTAGAAAGAGAGCTGAGCCCGGATCTGGGGGGGCAGGTTTTCTTCTCTAGCCCACCCACTCACAAGTCTGGCTGACCTCCTTCCGTGTGGCAGGAGCTGCTCTACGCTCTAAGGGCACAACAGTGGCCAAAACAGGGACCCGCCCTCGTGAGGCTGAGACTCCAGAAGGGGGAGCAGTGGATTGGAGGGCATGGGAGACTATGATGACCGCTCTGGAGAAATACAGACCAGGAAAGGGAGACAGGGAGTGCGGGGATGCAAGGAATGAGAGTGTGGTCAGGAGAGCAGGGACCTCCAGGGGGAGGGGGAGGGAGCCATACACTCACTTCCTCTGAAAGGTGAGGGGTGCGGTGCCAGGGTTAGATCTTTGCAGGCAGAGGAAGAGAAGTGCCAAGGCCCTAAGGCAGGAGCCATCCTGGTGTTTGGGAATAAGTGGGGATAGAGGGCCAGCAGCAGAGCTAGTGAGGGCGGCAAATGAGATCAGAGAGGGCAGGAGACCAGAGCAGGGGTGTCCATATGGGTGTTGGTGTTGGTTAGGATGTTGGCTTTTTCCCCGAGAGAAGAGAGCTCTGGGGGTTTGGGGACATACTATGGTACTAAATGTAGTGTGAGGCCGTCAGATTCCCTTTGTGACTCACTTTCTTTCGAGGCCGATCATGTCCTATGCAGAATTAATATGCCTGCAACTTTCCTACAAACAGCCTCATATTCTGGGGTAACGACTATGTTTTCTATTTCAAAAACTACTGGGTAATTTATTCCTGACTTCTCCTTTTTCCTTTCCCGTTGCGGAGCACAGGCTCCGGACGCGCAGGCTCAGCGGCCATGGCTCACGGGCCCAGCCGCTCCGCGGCATGTGGGATCTTCCCAGACCGGGGCACGAACCCGTGTCCCCTGCATCGGCAGGTGGACTCTCAACCACTGCGCCACCAGGGAAACCCCTGACTTCTCCTTTTTCCGAGGAAAACAGACTTGTCAATTTGTTAAAGCTAAAGGGTTCTGGGGGTTTTTTGGTTTGTTTCTTCATTTATTGCTTCTAGTCTATTTGGTGTCACATTGTACACAAGGATGAGCTACTGACCGCACATAGCTAGCTTGTCGGTGTGACAAGGAACAAAGTCAGGGGAAGGGATGACGGGACATCCAGTTTTTATGGAAGAAACCGGGACACAAAAGCAGATGTGGTTTCACTTTGCGAAACAGAGGTGGTGGTCCACAAAGCAGCCTGTTGAAAACTTGCCCAAACGGGCCGCAATTGCTGGCAGATATGACTTTGATTTTTGAGTTGTTTTATTTTCAATTCTCTTTGGTCTTCAGCAGACGGAGCTGCCTGACGATTCAGCTCGAAGTGTCTCTCCTCACCATCCTTTAAGGAGTTCGCTTTGCACAGTCAAACCTCCCTTCCGGAATGTCGCGGTGAAATTGTAATCTGAGCCTCTTTGCGATGTGTCACCTCCACTCTCTGATACACTTTGCGATATGTGGGGTTTCCCCCAAACTGGGGGACCACACAGTACACACAGGGTGGAGAATAATGGGCTACACGGAGTCTGGAGGCCTGGGCTCAAATTCTAGATCTGTTACCTGCCTCTGCTGGTTTGTTTTAATGTCTAAGCCTCAATTTCCTCAACTGCAAAACTCAGAGGTACATAGGATCTCAGTTATCGGGGAGGATTAAACTAAGTCAGTGTATGGCAGCTTTTATCATTGTTAATAGAAGTATCCTGGAAGCTCTTCTTCCTTCAGATATTCAGACAAGGCTTGAAAGATCCCCCAAGTGTGCAGCTGGATGAGACAGCTGGCACGGTGTGTAACGTCAAAGGTCGTTGTGATGCCCTGACCTGGTCCCAGCGTTCCACCAAGGGACCAGCATGGATGTCATGGGTTGTCTGCATGTGCTCATTCAGGGTGTCATCCAGGACAGGGTGGCCTTAACTCAATTATTTAACAATTATATGTTGAGTCCAACCGTTGGCAAGACATAGTATATACACAGAAGGAAAATAAGATGGATTAAGTGTCAACCATCTTGTCTCATCCCATTTAATTCCCAACCATAACCCTACAAGGGAGGGAGTCCTCTCCCCATAAACAGATGGAGAAACAGATCAGGGAGGGCAAGTCACATCCAACATTCTGCACCGTCTGCGTGACCATGGCTGGATTCACAATCAAGGTTTTCTGATCCCACAGTCCATGGTGCCTCAAAACCCACTCCCACCCCTGGCTTTCCCTCTTCTGAGTTTGGAAGATCCAGACCCAGGGCACTAGATTTGTCCTTCGTCCTACTCGATCCTTCCCCACTCCGTTCCCAGGAATAACCAACCTTGTATCTCCACCCTCGCCCTCATTCATTGTCTCCAAAGCCACCACTTCCATGAAATCTCAACAACTTCCTTCCTCTGATGCGCTGCAGGCAAAGCCAAGTGCACAGGTGTGTGACCTGGGCAGGTGCATGGGGCCCCAGGCTAAGAAGGGCCCCATGGTTGGTTTAATGCTCTGGTGTCACCATCTTAAAATTCTTAACAAGTTTATCTTTGAACTTGTGTTTATAAAGGAAGTCAGATGAAGCATCACGCCACGCGTGAGAGCAGAGGACATACATGTAACGTGTGTGCCTGCTATTCCCTGCTGCCCCATTCTCATATGGCAGCCGTGATACCGGAATGCCGGTGGATCCATCTTCAGATGACAAGCAGTGTCACTGACTGACCCTCTCCCTCACTTTCCTTTTGAACCTGAACTTGCTCTGAATGCAAAAAGCAGCATTCTAAGAAGCGTGAATGACCAGAGAACCCTACCGTGGACTTTCCAACTCATGTTACTCTCCTACACTGAGCATCCACTGATCCTGAAAAGGATGACCTAGAAGAAAAGAAAAAAAAAACAATCTAGAGTTCCTTTTCTTTCCATCTCTCCCTTATTCATCAACAGGCTGAAGGGAGAGATTTTTCATAGAATGTGTGCATCTCAAGACGTGAAATAAAAGAGTCGAGTCAGTTTTGTGCAACATTTCCACTGTCCTGGCAAGAACAAAATACATATGCATTTAAAATCTATAAAATGCATGTTAAACGCACTGATATTTGATGATTCTGCATACAGGTTAAATGCACTGGTATTTACATCTAAAACTGGTCTTGCACAGTATAAAGATTAATGGCAAAATTTGTTCCCATTATTTACAATTTTTATTTACCTAGACGAGCACTAAATAGCAAATAAGAAATACCATAAGTTGAGAGACCACACGAAAAAGCTGAATATTTCGTTACCTTGGTACTTTTATCTTTTTTTTTTTTTAATCCCGCCTCAGATTACACAGCCAGCCTCGCCCACAGGGCTGTGTGTGTTACGTCCTCAATCTACACTTCAATCGTGACCTCATTCTCAACAGTAAGGCTGGTACCTAATCAATCTTTGTGACACCCCCAGCAACCAACATGAAATTAAGTCCACTAATAGGTGCTCGTGCTTGTTTCTTGTTTTGGCTTTAGAATGAGGAGGTGGGAGTGGGTGTTTTCACCAGTGGATTGAAAAATGGGGACATTAAGCAGGAAACTAGTCACGCAGCTTCTGAAAATAACTGTAAGGTTGGTTTCCGCTTCTTATTCACTTCTCCTCCATCACAAATAAATGTACTTTTAAAGTCCTTTAAAGTGCCTCTTGGCTACACACAAAACATGCCATTCGTCCCTGTCAGCTGGAAATCTCTCCATTGCAAATAAGAGAAAACTGCACTCAAAATGGCTTAGAAAATGAAGGCAACTTGTCGATTCACATAAAGTTGCACAGCGCACCTCGGGGCAGCTCTGTCCAGCAGTTCCACAGTATCTCCATGGCCCCGGTGCTTTTCTGTTCTTTGTGCTTCTTCTCCACACCGCCAGCTACATCCTAGTCACACCCACCTCATGATCACAGAATGGCTGCCAACAACTTCCAGGCACGGGAGCTTCCTCGTTTCTGTCTCTTTTTCCAATTACATGTGTGCTTATGGGGACTGAGCTGGCAGAAAGTCATTCTAGATCAACTCGGGTCCTTATCTGCTAACGATGGAGAAAGCTTATCTGAAAATGAGGTCAGTGCAGAAGAAAACACATCTGAGAGATGAAGAAAGAGAATGGGTCGGGGGGGCGGGGCTTCAGATTCTTAGGACTAGTGATTGAGCAGCTGGGTCAAGCTATGCCTGAAATCATATCCCTGACTTTACACTTACAAGGGCCAATAAATTCTTTGGTTTTTTGTTTTCTTTTTTGTTGGTGGTGTTCTTTTTGTTTGTCTGTCTGTTTGGTTTTGGGTGTGTTTTTTTGCTTGTTTGATGGATTTCAGTTACTGTCGATCCTGAGAATCCTGACAGAGAATCCTGACAATCAGAAAACTCGTCCATTCAAATATTCATTCACCAACTGTCCTCAAGCACTCTTCTGTATCAGGAACTGGTCTCTTCTTTTTGGAGCCTGCAATCCAGAGAAAGAGGATATACCCCAAGCAAACATCTGGAAGGGATTAATCTTATATTCGTGAGATCTGGACATGTCATAAACAGCTTGGGCAGTAGCAATATCCCTCCTCCATGAGCCACCTGTCAGTTTCGATTTCTAGGAGCCTAGTTGGAGAGAGGGCTGCAAAATGCTTAGATAATATATAAGTACAGGTAAACTCCTTGCACTTAAATGTTAAATTCCCTGCCCCAATCCCAACATCTAATCAAAAAGGCAGGCATAAAATAATATGTCTATAAATTACTTTCATTAGAGATGATATTTTTTTCTACTGAACTTGTGCAGTAGAGAGAGGAAATAAATCTAGCAGTTTAAATGCTCAGTTTTTCATCGCGTTCATTCCTCCAGCTTCTGCCGAGTTCTGTATTTGAACAGCAGGGGCATAAGAACCTTTTGATAAAAGCTCTGATTTAGGCCACTCCAGATAATTCGTGTCTGCCATGAACTTTGTTTTTCTCTACGTCCCTGTGCTTTCTCGTGGTGCTCAGGGCCACCAGCCAATTCTCTGAAATTTCTAATCTCTTAAATAAACGGACGTTGACAAAAGAGACTGCTTCCTTCCTGATTCTGCATCTTCTGAGGGGTGTGGCTGATTTTTTTTTTTCATGCATTTTGGAAAGTTTCTTCTCTATCCCCAAGTGATTCATCTCCTCATGTAATTTTCTGTAGTTTCATCACATGCTGTTGGTATAATTCAGGCTGCATTTTAATCTTCTACCGGAGTTTAAAATTTTCCCTTTCAGATAGCACTCTGACTACAGAGATCCTGGCTCCCGTTTGGAGAGTGTAATTGGATGCTGAGTGCTTTGTTTATTTGATTCCCTCCTGGTAGCTTGTATATTTCCTAACTTTCTCCTTGCACTAACTTAGCTGCACAAAGTGTGGTTTCTACTGAGCAGCTTTGATGTGATGAATCGTTTTCTGATTCGTTCTTTGTATTCAAGTTGCCACTCCTCGTGTACCTTGTTGGAAAGCAGGTGGTTCTGCCATCCTTGAGCTGACCCTCGCTCTGACGATTCTCCGTGCACAGCGTTGCTTGAGTATTGGTCTCTGTTCAGTCAGACCCCTTTCTCTTATTTTCCCTGCTTCTGCTTCCCACGAAAGCTTAGACTTTCCCGAAGGTCAGTATTTTTCTCCCAAATCATCCATTGGTTATATCAGAAGCCATTGCCATTCATCCTAAAGGGTTTAACCACTTGAGATTTTTTTGGCGTTCAGTCACTTGAGATTGGAGATCGTTTGTTTCTAGGGGCCATCATGAATTCTATGATGTTTTAACTTGTGCGGAAAATCTTCACGGTATCATTTTTTCCTTCCTTAAAATAATTTGTGTATTGACGACGAAAGCAATCGGCAGTATTTACCACCATCCCCCAAAGGAAACCCCAACTAGGACCTGTCTCAGGGCCTCAGACAACACCATAGACATCCTGCCCAGCTTCTCCAAGACGAGTTATGATCAACAGACTGTGGTGGTCAGTGCCACAGGGCCCTTTGGGGGCCAGTCCCCTGCTGGGCCACGACAGGCCACACGGAACCCCATGGAATATTCCACGTGGACCCCAATCAAGAGCCTGGCCCAGGGACTTCCCGGAGGTCCAGTGGGTAAGACTCCACGTGCTCCCAGGGCCGGGGGCCAGGGTTTGATCCCTGGTCGGAGAACTAGATCCCGCATGCATGTTGCAACTGAGAGTCCGCATGCCGCAACTAAGACCCGGGGCAGCCTAAATAAATAAATATTTTTTAAATATATTTTTTAAAGATATAGAATTTCTTCCAAAAAAAAAAAAAAAAAAAGCCTGGCCCAGGGAAGACCATTCATGAGGCTGAGAGGAGGCCAGAGGTGCCATAAAGAAGTGTGGTCCCACCTTTCTCTGCCAAGGCACACACATGATGAAAAAGGTGGGAATGAAAAAGGATGCTTGAAGCCAGAGGTGACCAGCCCGTGCAGGTCCCACGGGAAACCAAGAGCGTCCCAGTTAAGCCGGTCTCCCACGCTCTGCACCTGGGGCTCAGGGCGTCAAGGTGGGTCCTTCCTTTCTTCATTTCAGGTCTTCCTCCCTCCAAGCCCGAAATCTGGTCCCGCCCACAAAGGTCACGGAAATCTCCCTCTCCAAGTTTTCCTGATTGGTGTTCTTTTGGTTGTTTTTTGGGGGGGTGGGGGGGTGAGGCGGGAGGAGGGCAAAGGGGAGCAATTCTGAGACTGGGGTAAATCTGGCCACAAGTAGGGACAGAAGCAAAAAGCTCCTCACCAGGGATATTTGGGGTTTGCTCGCTTTGATTGTATTTTTTGGAAGATTTTTATTTCATGACGTTATTTTGAGTATAATTTGCACACAGTTAAAGGGACAGGTCTTAAGTGTATAGTCTGGTGAATTTTAAAAAGGCCTTTACCGGGCTTCCCTGGTGGCGCAGTGGTTGGGAGTCCGCCTGCCGATGCAGGGGACGCGGGTTCGTGCCCCAGTCCGGGAAGATCCCACATGCCGCGGAGCGGATGGGCCCGTGAGCCATGGCTGCTAAGCCTGCGTGTCCGGAGCCTGTGCTCTGCAACGGGAGAGGCCACAACAGTGAGTAGGCCCGCGTACCACACAAAAAAAAAAGGCCTTTACCAATGTCAGCCAGTCCCTGATCAAGACAAAGAAGATTTCCATCACCCATGTTAACGCTCCTACTGGTCAACACACACCACAATAAAGGCAAACACTCCTCTGATTTCTACCCCCTTGGATTTTTTTTTTTTTTTTTTTTTGCCTATTCTTGAACTCATGTAAGTGGAATCACATAGTAAGTACTCTTATGTTTTGCTTCTTTCATTTCACTATGCCCATGAAGTTGCATACATCAGAAGTGTGTTCCTATTTTAGTAACATCCCACTGTTTGAAAAAGACAATTGTTTATCCGTTCTCCTGTGGATGGCTGTTTGGGTTATTTCTGTTGTTGGTGTGTATTATGAATAAAACTGCTATGCACATGTCTTCCTGTAGAATCGTGTTTTTGTTGCTCTTGGATAAATACCACAGAGCACTATTCCTAGCTAATATGTTAAGTATATGTTTAACTTAACCAGGAACTGGCAAGATGTTCCCCAAAGCAGTGACAGTATTCTACAGTCCTACTAACAATGTCGGAAAATGTTTCCTCAACACGGTTGCCAACGATGGGTGTTTCATTCTTTTTAATATTAGCCACGATAGATGGTATGCACTCGTATCGCGTCATCATTGAAACTGACATCTCCCTGACAGCGAACGGTGGAAGGTACTCATTCTTGTGCCCATCACAGATCTTCCTTTGGGAAATTTCTGTTCAAAACTCTGACCCATTTTCAACTGGGCTCTTTGTCTTTTTATGGAGCTGCAGGCATTCTTTGTATATTCTGAATACAAGTCTCCTGCACCGAGAACATTTTCACCCACTGTGGACTCTGCCTGTTTATTTTGGTCATGATGTCTTTTGAAAAACAGGTGTTTAGTTTTGATGAAGTCGATTTTATTGATGTTTTGCTAAATGACCTCGTGACTTTAGATTAAGAAAGCTTTGCCGACCCCAAAGTTGAAAGGAAAATATTCTCCTATGCTTTCTTTGAGAAGTTGTCAATTCTAGTTTTTGTATTTAGGTCTATCCAGGTGTATTAGGTGTACCGAGGTTACATCTTAACCTTGAAAGCATTGTTCTGAGTGAAAGAAGCGAGTCACAAAACCCCCATGTTGTGTGATTCCATTCATCTGAAATGCCCAGAAAAGGCAGAACTATGCACACAGAAAGTAGATCAGTGGTTCCCTAGGCTTGTAGATTGGGAGGCGTGGGGAGTAACCTGGTGGTGGGATAGGGTTTCTTTTAGGCACGATGAGCATATTCTGAGATTGATTATGGTCAAGGTGGGAATATACTGAAAGCTACTGAACTGTACACTTTAAATGAATGAATGGTGTGGTAGGTGAATTCTATTTCAATCCTGTTTGTATAAACAAACATCAAGGAACAAGTAAAAGCAGCTGGTTTCAGTTTTCTAATGCGAATGTCATCTTAGTGTTTGGCCTGATATGAGACAGATTCGTTCTTATAAAATGGATTTTTTTTTTTTTTTTTTTTTTGTGATACGTGGGCCTCTCACTGTTGTGGCCTCTCCCGTTGCGGAGCACAGGCTTCAGATGTGCAGGCTCAGCGGCCACGGCTCACGGGCCCAGCCGCTCTGTGGCATGTGGGATCTTCCCGGACCGGGGCACGAACCCGTGTCCCCTGCATCGGCAGGCGGACTCTCAACCACTGCGCCACCAGGGAAGCCCCATAAAATGGATTTTTATAAAAAGCATTTACCTTCTTTATCGTGCTTAGCTTGAGCAGGACCCAAAGTTTCTCAGGCTAAGCAGCCACCAGCCATCCCTGACTCCTGGATGGGTCTTGTGGTTTGTCTTAGATCCCAAAGCTTGCCTGATCCCAGATCTGCCTTTTAAGCACAGCAAGGAATGAATGGGATCAAGACGGAAGCAGCTGTGCTAAAAGCATTCAGCAACCGCCTCCCCAGCTGCCCTAGCCCTTCACCACGTTGGTACATTTATTCCCTGAACACTGGGAACGTGAAAACAATGTAGAATCTGCTTTAACAGGATTGCTAGAACGCTCTAAAGCAGCATCCTTCAAAGTGTGCAGTGCAGCCCGTTAGGGTTTTAATCGGTTTTAGGCAAAAACAGGCAAATAATAAATAATAATTTATTAAAATGGAAAACAGAAAAAGAAAAGTAAAGTGAGTAACTTATGGAAAAGGCAGGTTGAGGAATCCTTGAAATGTATGAAATGTTTCTTCACAGGCAGACTTCTCAAAGCCTTAAAAGTGGCCTGAAAAGCTTCAAAGGGGAAGATTAAAAAGTGTTTCCCATGGCAGGATATGCTCTTGGAATGACTGTGTGTGTGTGTGTGTGTGTGTCTGTGTGTGTGTGTTTACTTGTTTGTTTCCGTTTTTCCCACCCTCTAATCTGGCCAACTTTCTTCATTGCAACACACTTGGAGAAATGCTACACTTAAGAGGTTACTACCTTGCAACCCAAACATGTCTGGTTGGCCATATTTTACTTCAAATCTACCCTCTTAGCCCAACAATACTTTTATTCATTTAGAACTTTCCAGAATTTGGGCAGCTTATGCCCGGGCTCCCCACCTTGAGATGTCTGTGAACACTTTGGAATAAGAAATATACTAGCACCCCAGACCCAAATCTAGAGCCCTGTGTGGCTGGTATGCCTTAGGTTTTTTGGGGTTTTTTTTGCGGTACGCGGGCCTCCCACTGTTGCAGCCTCTCCCGTTGCGGAGCACAGGCTCCGGACGCGCAGGCTCAGCGGCCATGGCTCACGGGCCCAGCCGCTCCGCGGCACGTGGGATCTTCCCGGACCAGGGCACGAACCCGTGTCCCCTGCATCGGCAGGTGGACGCTCAACCACTGCGCCACCAGGGAAGCCCCTTAGGTTTATTTTTAAACTACAATTCAGGTCACATCTCTTGCCTGCTGGGGGCCTCTGACCCCTCCCTGCGAGAATCATAGTCCCAAACACAGGCTCAGCCGTGAGGCTCCCCAACCCAGCCAGGATCCCCTGACCCTGAGGGTTCAAGCACATGGAACTGGCTGCCTTTGCATGTTCTGTTCCCTCCACCTGGAACAGTATTTCAATTTTACATGCCCATAACGACACCACCCACAGTCGCTACTGCCAGTACCCTCTCCTCCTGAAAGTGTTAGGGACCCGCAGACATGGAGTTTGATTGCCTTTTTGTCGCATCCATGAACCTGGTAACAAAGTTAACATTTTTGACCCTTTACTGTCACATTAATCAAGTGAGTGGTTATTTTAGCTCTTTACTGGGCATTTCATATGAATGGAAATATTCCCCTTGACGTGGAAAACAATCTGGAGTTTTCTTGCTTTGTTCTATAATTTTATGTTAATGTCCAGTAAAGCATTTTGGTGGTTTTAATATCTAGAATATTGAAGGCTAAGGTAACATACGTTTTTAAAGAGTATTTAATAATTTCCCAACTACAGGTTCGTTATCACAGATAGATAAAATGAAAAGTGATAAAATGTACCTGAAACAGAAGAAGGCCCTACGGTCCTTCTCCCCCGTGTCCTCTTTCACCTGTGGAAAAACCGTGGCCAAAGAATAAGTTGAATCAGAGAAGTGAGAAAATGCAGAAACAAAGGAAAACAGTCAAAGGAGACCAAATAATAACGGTTTAGTCACTAAGCATAGTCAAGGCCCTTTAGTTCCTCCTCAAGGGCTAGAGATAATATTCTGAGCCGTGTCCTGTGACCTGTCTTATAGATGCTAAAACCCCTACCAGGTGGAGGAATGAACTACACGATGACCAGACTGTAGCCATGACACAAGCTGCCACAATTCCGAGAACTGTCCTCAAAGAAATGGAAACAAACCGACCCTGGAACTGAAGCCTAACCGTACTTAAAACAATCAAGGTGATGCCAGTCAGACGACCGCTGACCAATTTCAAGATGCCTGTCAGAGCTGACTGTGCTGTTTCTGCATGCAGCCCCTCCCCTCCGTCTATAAAAGCTCTTGCCCACTGATTGTCTATCTTTGGACAGAAGTTCAACCCCACACACCGGTTGCCAGCATCTGAGATAAACCAAACTTTCGTTTCCAATAAACTTGCCTCTTTATTGGCTTTTGAGTGGCGAGCAGCCAGACCCCGCTTTCGGCTACGTACCCTCAGTTCCATAATTTACTAATAGGTCTCCTGTGACTTGTGTCTTCTCTGAACACACGCCTCATCACTGGGAAGAGAAAATTCCAGATGGTTGGTCCCCGGAACCAGGGTTCTCTCGAGGGCTCAGGAGACACCCCAAATGTCCTTCCACCTAGAGGTTCTACTCCAAGGCATCTCGAACATTTATAATAAAACCACATGGAAATGTGACAGGTAATTCTTTGATAAAATGATTATTTTGCCTGTGAAAATATCTAGCTTTAAGCGGCTCATTACTGTTTACAATGGGCTACAATTTCTTGGTGATCATTATACGCCTTCAGAAATTCTCGGAACGTTATCTCACCCGTGAGTTGTTTTCAAAAGTCACGAAAATGTTATGGGTTCTAAACTTCACAGAGAATGGAGATAGCATAATATTATCTTGCAAGTCATTTTGGGTTCGGAAGTTCCCTCTTTGCATTTTAAATGTTGGGTACAGAGGTTAGGACTGCCCTAGGGCTGGGGCAGGTCTCCCAAGGTCAGACCTGGATTTCAGAATACTGAAGTTTGGACAGGAAGTTTGGAGCCTCCCTGAGAAGCAGAAAAAGATCAGGACCAAAGACCTCATTAATTTAAAGATCCTTCAGGCTTAGAGCAGCTACTTTCTCCTCAAATGAGCTTTAAAGATAGCATTTCCCAATTAAGCAGGAAGGAATCTCTCCCCAGGTAGTTCTAACCCATGTGGGATAACAGATGAGCAATAATTATGCTCCATTCCCTGGTTCTCTGATCACCTTCCCAATGCACACAGTAAAGGACGTTATTCTTTCAATTGACAGGACACCATAAACTGTACAATCCAAATTACATTCTGATTTCTGCTGAAAGGGACAAAGCCCCTAGGTCATAGATGGTCTTAAAATTTTGATAAATAAAGTAAAAAAAAAATACAAGCTCCCCCTGTGTTCTATGAAAAAAATAATACTATTAGGGAGTGTCAACTTCCATACCGTCTGTTGCTAATCTTGCCATTTAATATAAGAATATCTGCATACACGACACTCAAGTTCATGTGAACTATTTTTAGGTCAAGCATCATTTAAAAATTTGGGATGCAAAAAAATCCATTTTCAACAGCATTGAGGCATCGTGGAGCAAGCAGCAGTCTCCTTCGTGTGCAGTTCAGTCCAGATCCCCCTGGAAACTCACCTGGAGTTTCTTCATGTCCATCGATCTGGCTCCAAAGTGGCTTCAAACGTCTTGGATAGGCTGCCTCCTTGAGTTCTACTCGACCGCATTGTTTAAATGAGAGTCAAGGCAAAGAACCTGTGATTGGGGACTTCCCTGGTGGTCCAGTGGTTAAGACTCCCCGCTTCCACTGCAGGGGTCATGGGTTCGATCCCTGCTCTGGGAACTAAGATCCCGCAAGCCCCGCGGCCCAGCCAAAAAAACCCAAAAACCCGGAAAACAAATAACCTATGTTTGCAGCCCAGTCATGCTTTGTTCACAGTCATTGCCCTTTGCGTGAAGGGAAGGGAGTTTTGTAAACACCTGGTTGAAAAGCTGTCATCAGCCCCTGTAACTATCGCAGTGAACTTGGGAGCACGGATGTTGGATCAAGGTTATCACAGTTGCCTGAGGCAGCTACCCTGCCTCTGTCCTGGAGGGCACTTGCTTTCCTAAAGCTGAATTTTGACAGAGGATCCCTCAGCCATCCTTTTAGTTCAGGCAACATAGCTGTGGAGCCAATAATCTGTAGAGGGCATGAGTGTGGTGTGATGAGAGTCCTTTTCCTGGTTAAACTTTACAGGGTGGAGGAGACCCAATGTACTGAAATGTGTAAGTTGTCCCGGAGTCAAATGTAGCACGTCCCAAGACAATGAAGGTGAATTGGAATGTCTGATGCCTCACTTAATTCTCCTGGGACTTCAATTTTATAAATAGAATTGACTTCCACCTGGCTGGCAGGGGCAAATCTGAATAAACCTTTTCTGCTCATTAAAATTTAACTTTATAAGCCTTAAGGAAAAATGGACTTTTCTTGGCTTTCTCCAAGAACTGAGTTTGCCTGTCTGCACTACAGAAAGTCACCACTGTCATCTTTCTGGAACGAACCTTCTTAATGTAGGGAAAGTTAGTTCAACTGGCTGGTTAGCCAGAGTACTTGCCCTAGGGCACAAAAGCAAGCCCCTTTCCTTCAGAATCTTGTTCTCACACTTAAATACACCATGCTTTTCTCAAATTCTCAAGGTCTTGGCCAATGACTGTCCTCAAAACCCTGAAGACAGCTGCCCCTACACTGAAACTAAAAACTTCTTAGTATCTTCCTTTGAACAACTATGAGAGGATGAGATAATTTCCTGGAGCTTACCCACTGATTGTTTTACTATGACAAGGAATCATCCAACACATTTTATTTCTTCATTTTCAAAATGTTTGGAAGTGCCTTTACAGATAGGTTAAATATACTGTGGGACAGATACAATGGATCAATCATACTGAAAGCCGTGGATAGTATGAGACGGGTTCATTACACAACCAAAAAAGTATAGAGAAGCACAATGCTGTAACAGCATGCTCTGTTTATAATAGCTGGTGTTTACCAGGGAATAAGAATCCAACTCAGAAGAACGGAGATAGAAGATCACACACACCCCTTTTTTTTTTTTTCAAACGCCAGACAGAATTTGTTCCCACTGTGTTTGTGGCCTTGAAGCCACCCAAAAGTTTAGAACTGGCTGGGTGATGTGGGTCTGGTCACTCCCTGTATTTTGCAGCCCAGATGGGATCCACCCGAGAAGAGTCTGGGGCTGGGAACTGATGGCTGAGGATACAGATTTAAATCGTCAGCAAACAGCATGCCCTTCAGACACGTGTTACAGATAAACAGCACTGGAAAAATCGTTTGCCATGGGGAGACACATGTGACTCCCTGCAAGAGCACGGATCTGCCGTACAATATTCATTGTGTGCCAGGGAGTGGCAGAGCTACTTCTTTTTTCCTGGCTTTGATCAGTTGCTTATTATTTCATTCTCCACTCTCAGCCCCTGCCTTTCATAGTTTGGGCGTTTGCTTAAACCTGCACTGATGTACCTAGAACACCAACTGTCACGGGGTTCGGGCAATGGGTTTGTTCTTGGAATCCACGTTGGGTTTTAAACTGATGCCCTTGCTAGAAGTCCAGAAAAAGGCTCCCAGTGGAAGACAACTACAGGAAGAGGGAATCACTTGCTTGCTGGTCTGTGCCCAGAGGAAGTACTTGGGTCCCTCCGTCTGCCAGTCCTGGCATCTTTTGGCACATAAGCTGGTGGTACTGAACAATTCATTGCTCTGGAGTAACTGATATGGTAGCAGATCTGATGCAAATTTTCAGATGCACCAAGTGGCATTACAACCAACCAGAATAGTAAAGTAAAGCGTTGAAAACCTGGAAAGGTGTGCTTAACAATGCCTGGAGTGCGACCCTTGTCAGCCTAAAATATTTATGGGAATAAAGCACGCTATGTGGGAATATACATGGGTTAAATGGAGATCCTACAGTGATTACAACAGGGGGAAAAAAGGCACACTGTCTAAGGAAGCATCTCTAAGTGAAAAAACTATATCAAGGGGAAGTGTCTACACTGGCTTTTTGGGTTATTTCCTTCAGTGACTCAGATCCCTATAAGACGTAACAATAAAATAGCAGATTATTTCAGCTCCAACCTTATCAGGGAAAAATAAAACGTTGCTCACGTTCTTTGACCAATTGAAGTAAAGAAAGAAGTTTCAGGTCAGAAGTGATTTAAGCCATCTTAGAGAAGTAATGTTGTCTAGGGGGTGGAAAAGTCAACATCACATGGACCCTGAATCCCAAAGCAATATCCATCCCTCTGTTTGTAAAGTGCTTTATTCCAGTGGGCAGCGTAGATGTATAAACTGACCTCAGTTGCTGCAGCACCTAAAGAAATTGCAGAACAACTGACCAAGAGCCATAGAAATTATAAAGGCATCTCGTGAAATGGGAAGATTGTCAAGTTTGTCAGTGGATGGCATGGCTGCTTTCTTGGACAGGTAGCACAATTTCTCTATCAGACTTGAATTGTTACTTCCCACCTGGAAAGTGATCATGTCCTGCCATCTTGACTCATAGAAAAGGCTACAAACACTGTAACCGGGTTAGAATGTTTCTGCACTTCTTTGTGTTTTAAAAAAAAATGTTTAAAGCAAACAACACAAAACCTCTGTAAGTGATCTAAATTATATAAACCAATAAACTACCTGTGTAACTGATCTAAATTGTATAAAACCATAAAGAAACTAACGGGCATTAAGCATTTCAATATCAAAAAGTTTGCAATGCAGTGTTTGCATTTTGCGCACACAGAGGTCAAAATCTAAAGGGTTCACTTTTTTACAAGCCTCATTTCAAACTTTCTTTGTTCCCTCTTTCAGAAACCAACTTTACTAAACTGCATACATGCACGCTGAGATCTGGGGAGAGCCTTCGGGGTCTGTGGCTCTGTCCTCCTCCATTCCAGGAGGAAAAAGAAGAAGGGGCTGTTAGTGGGAAACACTCACCCAAAGTGTGAGAAATCCTGCCGATGGGGGCATGTGTGGAAACTGGGAAAGCATTTGGGCTCATCTGAAGCCTGTGACTCTGCAGATTTCATTTCACGAGGCCAATTCCTAGGTTGACACTCACTTCCTCATATGATGTCTGGAGGGCCCAGTGAAAGATAAGGCTCGGGGTGGGGCATTTATTATGACATGTCAAGTTACTGCCATAGAGACATCCCTTTTCATCCTGATAACAAGGAGTGCCATTTGCCAAAATGCCAAAGATGATGCTGGCAGCGTCAGAAAGGGCATACAAGCCACAGAGAGCCGTGGGGACTCAGCAATGCACCCGGCAACCTTTCAGCTGAGACATCATCAGCCTTCCGAGCAGGATCCCCGACCCTCTTGTGTTTTTCTTACACGTCTAGAGCTCTACCTACTCTGGGCTCTCAGCACCACAAGCCCCTGCCCCAAATACGGAAACACGAGTGAGTCACAGATAAGTAGAGACCAAAAGGGAGAAGACGGCAGGGCTGACGCATTACATGTCAGCACTGAGTCCAAGACAGTTTGACCCTGGGCAGGGACCTGCAAAACAGGAGTCCTCCTTCTGAAACATCGGGGAAGAAGTGTCCCCCAGTCTGCTAGGACAACACATGAAAAGTTTACCTTTTTCAAAGGTCAAAGTTATTTGCAACTTTCAAGAAACAATTTCTTTTGGTTTCCATTTACTGCTGCGTCAAAGGCGTTAAAATCTCCTGCTTAAAAAAAATATATATAGTCAAATCACAGAGATGCTGCCAGTAAAAGATGTGGATAAAATAATGAAACCACTGGAGAATGTTTAAATGTTTATTTTCATGTTAAAAAGGATGAATTACCCTGTGGTTAGTATATACCTTTATGCTGGAAAAGGATGTCACTTTATTTCTGAGATATTTCCAGGAAAAAAAAAAAAAAAGAAAAAGGAAAAAAATCCAAAAGTAAGGAAGAGTAAGATCAAAATGTTCTGGCAGATGCCATCAACAACCCCAACAGAAGTCATGCCCTCTAAAGGCTGCACCTTTAATTTAGTGCATTTCACGATGTCAGGTTCTGAAGTTTTCCCATAATCAATTTAGGTATTTCTGAGCGGGATGTCTGTACATTTAAAAGCTATAGCTTTGCATGCTTTTATGTTAAAACGTATTTATTCCAACACTCCTTTCAGTGTTTCAGTATATTGCCTATATTACATACAAAAATATCCGCTATGTCCATATTTTAGCGCAACTCCTCCACCACCCATACTGTTCCTGTACACAACAAGTGACACGCAATACATTACACGTAATATAATTTTGAGGGAGGAGATGGTCGCTGGGTTTATAAACCATCTATCGTGTCATTTACAGAGACTAGAACGGAGAATTGAGGCCATTTTTGAGTTGACAAGAGTAGAAAAACAATGGTGTCAATGGTAAAGGAAAGATTCAGGTGAAACCACCCTCTGTGGTCAGTGGAGTTGGAATGAATGATCTTCTCAGACACTTTACTGTGGTCCCAACATCCCAACATTGGGAAGACACCCTTCTAAAAGAGTGAGACAAGAATGGTGATCAACACGCACGAGGGCAGACTTCCTAAAACTTAAAATTATCCAGGTACAAAATACTTCATTTACAGATGTAGCAAAGGGACAAAAGTTAATCCATTTTTTCCCCTGCAATCAATCTTTATAAATAAAAACTCTCTGCCTACAGTTTAAGGATGATTGTAGTCTGGGAACTCAGGCTGACCAGTGTGCAAAAGAAAAGAGCCAGGAAAGTCAGTTATTCCCTTTTGGTTCACACAAGAGTATCCTGAGGTCTGCTAGCCAGTGTGTCCTTTGGGGGAGGTTTCCAGGGGAAACTTCCAGTGTCTTTTCTTCTTTCTCTCAAATGCAACACTGTAGGTTTAACTCCAGGACTTCTGTGTGGCAGCTGCTCCTTGATAGCTGTACGCTGGCCTGGAAAGCAGCCTGTTTGGCCCCTGGAGACAGTGGTCTCACATCCTCCACGGGTGTAGGTCACCTGGCCCTCATGGGGCATCTGAATTGCCCTCCGTGTGACTCATGGAGCTCGCGGCCTGGTGTCCCCTCTAGAGGCTGTTGGTGTCTGCCTCAAGGGGAGTCTGAACATCCCATTCTCACGGGAGAGGAAGGGACTCTATTGACATCGTTTCTTTCAGGTTATTGACAACTATCCTTTGGATATCTCAGCCGTAAGAACCTGCCCCCAGCGAACCATAGGTCAAGCCTTAGCAATTTACGTCATTTCCCCCTATTTTATTTATTTATATTTTTTTGGCTGCATTGGGTCTTCATTGCTGCGCGCGGGCTTTCTCCAGTATCTCCGGCGAACGGGGGCTGCTCTTCGTTGCGGTGCGCGGGCTTCTTATTGCGGTGGCTTCTCTTGTTGCAGAGCATGGGCTCTAGGCGCGTGGGCTTCAGTAGTTGTGGTGCGCGGGCTTCAGTAGTTGTGGCACGCAGGCTCAGTAGTTGTGGCGCACGGGCTTAGTTGCTCTGTGGCATGTGGGATCTTCCGGGACCAGGGATCGAACCGTGTCCCTTGCACTGGCAGACGGATTCTTAACCACTGTGCCACCAGGGAGGTCCCATGCCCCCCCCCCATTTGAGCTGAAATATTTTGGAGGTATAGTTCCTATTTGTTTTAAATTGACTAGTTGGAAAACAAGCCGATATAACCCATAGTTTCTAGTCAGCAGGGAATATTTAGAGCAGAAAGAACTTCAGTGATTCTGTTAAGCTGAATAGTGTCCACACCAAATCTGAGAACAACTGACAGTGTTGATTCCCACAAAAAAACTGAATTTCTGATTCTTCACTATTCACACACACACACACGTGGGTATAATACGTATGTACGTGTGCATATATGGGAGTGTGTGTGGTATGATAAAAGGGATCTCTGCCCTGAAACCTTCCATTTGATCTTTATTTTGAAATGAGTCTCAACAGAAACCAGCAAAGGTGGTTTGTGCATCACTCTGGGTGACGTTAGCTTACCCAAGGGAGGCGTCTTCAGAACCACGGTCAGTTCCCGGCTCCGCAGAGAAACCCCTGGCCCTTTCCGATTCTCCCGTTTGCTTTCTGCGTCACGGCAAGCACTCGGACCACAGGAGATGCTCTAATTTGTGTGCCCCTTAATAAGCCTCCCCGTGACAATAGTAACTTCCTTTGTCCCCTCCTGAATTATACCCACGGGAAGTCTCATTTTACCAGTGCGAGGCAGCCTGCTGTGTGTGTGAGAGAGACTCACCCCCTGTATCAGTTGAGGGTCCTCAGCTTCAGAAATGACATCCCCACCCTGTCTGGAATGTCCAAGACCCAAAGGGAGAGAAAATGGAAAATATCCGATAGGAAAAGCAGGGCTCCCGGGGACAGCTATGTTTCAGCGAGTGCCTGAATCCCTCTCCAACCCTACACAGTTGGCTTTGAGCTACCTCCTTGCCAAGCCCTTTGAAAAGCAGAGGCAGCTTCCTCTGGCCACCAGAGGAGCTCTTCCTACAAGGTGTCAGCCATCTCTTTGCAAACTCCTTTGGAAGCTGATGCCTGGGTCTCCTGGTTTCATTCCCCAATCAAACTGGAAGATCTGGGGAACCTTAGCAGCTTCAGCTCCTAACCCCCATTTTAAACACAAGAGCAACTGAACACCAGCCTCTGAGGTCAGGCAGCGTTATCACTGGTAACTTAGGTGCAGTTTACAAACGTATTGTAGTCCTGTGGGCAAGAGATACAAGGAGAATTCTGTGTCTGCCATGTCGTGGTTGGAGAAGGCTGGTTGTCACACTCCTGTCCACGGAACCCTAGAAGAGAACCACGGAAGCACACCCTTTTGAATAGCCCAGTCAACAGCCATCAGGAGTCAAGAAACTGTTTCAACACCTCCTGCAGGTCCTTGACTGTTTGGGCCTTTAAAATTCTACCTCTCAGAGATGCAAATGGCTCAAGAAAGCTCAGAATGAGGCATATACTCATCCAGTGTCTGATTTTCCAGCTAGCGCATCTTCATAGAACGTTGTCATGGTTTCCTAATCTGAAATTCTTGCTTTGCTTGAGACCAGGCATGCTAAAACATTGTTTATTTAAAAATTATGCAGGAATCATGATTTTTTTTTCCTCTCTTGCCACTTCGATTTCCCAATAGCTATGGTTTTTCACCACAATTGCTTCTCAAGCTTCTGGAAGTCATTTATTTTATGAATTTGGGGGGTAAACCCATTGCTGTTCTCCATTAATGGACACCCTGTATAGGTTTTATCTCTGCCAGAGTCGTGACTGAGGATAGATATATGTTTTGGGTTTGTTTGGTTTTTTTTTTTTTTGGTGGTGGGTGGAAATCATTGTATGGGTAGATTTCTACATATTGCTAAGTTGAAACATCATTTCATTTACTGTTTTTAAAAAGGTTTGTTCTGGTAAGAGAAAAGTTTAATCTGAAGATACTTCCTATGCAATTTCCTTTCTCTGCATATCATTTTTAGATTTTGATTTCAGTTTGGATAACAAATGGTGTTGACCACAAAGCATTAGTATAAATACAACTATTTTGAGGACTTTTTTTTGTCCTCAGAAATGCACCCCAGGAAAGAGGTCCTCATGACTCCCGCAAGCAGAAGATAAAAGTAAAGGTTCACTGTTCACAACTTTTCTCCAAAGTTTTTAAGCTTCATGTAGAAAACTGTAAAGAAGACGGCCCTCTCTTACAGTATATTAATATTTTAAGTAAAATCCCATGTCCCCGTCTGATACAAGAAAGTTCAACAACAAAAAGAAAGAAAGACGGCATGAGGCTAAGCTTCTTAGACATTGCCCCTAAGGGATGCAATGAGGAAAACTGGAAAGACCCTGAAAGCCTGCACAGACACCCAGGAAATAACAGGACGTGGCACATCACAGGGACTAAAATTCATATGTAAATCAAACAGATTTCAGAGAAAAGAATGAAATTGCTTGTCTTCATGTTTCAAAAAGAATTGCAGAGGTCAAAGGAACCAGGTGCAGGTGCAAAGATATATAAAAATAATGAGCAGTGCTCGTAACAAATATGGGCGGCTACATTCAGCATCTTTCACGTATGTCCAATCTCAGGCCAAGGGCAAGAAATGTCCACTGTGCTTTAAAAGGTCTAGGAGTAGAAAAATCAAACCCAAGTCTTTTCTAATTCCACACGGCTGTTTTGCCACGAGATGATTAACAATGTCTGTGGGGTCTGGTTTATTATATTTGAACTGAGCTAGTACCAGGCAGCAGATAAAACCATGGTCTTAGAATTTCTCCAGGACCCCCTTGTAGCTTATCTGGGGGCACATCCTGGCTTCAAACCCAGCTGCCTTTGCTCTCCCTGATGGCTGCTTCGAAAGGGATCCCGCCAGACCTCCACAAACGAAGCTTTGTTAACTCATCCCCTATTGCTGGTCAGACTCAGGCTCCACCATTCAAAAAGCAGAAGGCATAAAGGTGAATACAGACATGAGAAAGGAGTTTACATCTGGTCCTGCAGCCTCTCCATGTACTCTCTGAAGCCCTGGGACGCCCCCAGCCCCATGTCCGGGCACACCCACTGGATGCTGTCATCACTGTCAAACGGGATGGAGTTGGTGTACGGACCGCCGTCCTCCGGGAGGATGGTGGTGTAGGACGTAAACTTGACCCTCTTCCTCTTTGGGCCGGACGAACTCAGAGGTTCGTTTTTCACGTCTTTCTCATAGACAAAGTCAGAAGGTCTGAGCAGCTGACTAGGGAAAGTCTTCTGGGAACCGCCATTCAGAAGGAAGTTCCTCTCCTCGGACTGCAGCCCCCTGTCGATCATGGTCGTGCACTCCTCCGACGGGAGGGTCACGTCCACCGGGTTCTCCAAAAGCTCCACGTCGTTCCCCAGCCAGACCCAGTCGTGGGAATGGGGGATGTCGCCTTGCTCGCTCACGGCGAATCTTTTGTGTCTGTATTTCCAGGCAAACGCCACACAGTTAATTAAGAAGACCAAAATGGCCAGGCAGAAGACACAGAGCAGGGCGTACATGCCGATCTCCAAGTCGGTCAACCCCCTGGAGGTCACCGTAAGGTCACTAGGATTATGGGGTTCCGGTAACTTCCCTTGAGTGGGGAAGCTTGTAAAGGCGTCTGGACCACCACTCTTGAGCAGCTTCTTATCCTTTCCTTCCATGGGAGACTGCGGGGCTGTGCTTTGGTTGGTACTTTCCCCGTGGCCGCCAGGGGCGCCATGTTGGAACCGCTGCTGCACGGCCCTCTCCCGGCCTCCTTCGCGCTCTATGCTGTTCCTCACGTGGTCTTTATATTCCCGACTGCCGCCCTCAACGTCGTTGGTGCCTCCTTGGTGCTCACCAGTATTTACTTCAAATTTGACCTTGACGTTCCCTTTACCCACGGCAAGAACGCTCTTCCTCTTGGTCTTCTGACAGGGCTCACTGATCATCATTTCCAGTTTAATCAAGGGCCCTTGCCCTTCACCCTCTGCAACGACAACTGGCCATTTGGACTGAAGGTTTGCCTGGACAGACACCACCATTTCATCCAATGATGAGACAGTAACCGAAAAATCCTTGGGATCGTAAATGTCTAAAGGTGTCACCGAACCGTCACTGAACAGAATCCAAGAACTGACTATTGCTTCCTAAGAAAAATGAAAGCAAAGCATTCTGTTATAATCAGGTTCCTTCAAACCTGCAAATGTAAATGCGATTTCCTATGTAATATTATTTAAACATACAATCTGAGAAAAATTGATTTCTACGTTTTATCATCGTGAATAGCTCTCGCCACTGCCTGGAAGCGGCATCGGCCCTAAGCTATAGCTATAGTTGATGTGAGAAACAATACGCTTTAACAAGTGCATTAAAGTGTATATTAATTTATTGCATGCCAGACAACAGAATTTGACTTTGACCTTTGTGAAAACATTTTGAAAGATCAGACAATTTATCTGAATCATATTCAGGTGCAACTAGTCAGGCGCAAGAGAATATCCCTCTGAACATTCTTTATTAGGAAGCCCGTGCTGATCGCTGGAACATGCACTGGCTGGAGGCACTTAAGGAAGGATGCATTACGAGACCCGCTGGCTTGAAAGGCACAGTGCCCTGGTATCTTTATCAAAGACACGTCAAAGTTTAAAGATGGGGGAGAGTTTGAGAGGTGGCAATAATTGTCAACAGTGGTGACTGGGTGCCTATTAGCCATGCTTGTTCAAGTGGCTGAAATGGAATTTCTGAGTACAGTAAAGTCCCCTACCTACGAACCTTCAAGTTGTGAACTTTCAAAGATGCGAACGTGCGTGCGCACGTCCAGTCACGTAAGCTAGTTCACGTGTCCGGCGTACATTGTCGCGTGCCTGTATCCTCTGCAAGTGGCTGTGCTTCTGTGTCCTTTGCTGCCCAGGACTGTATAGGCCACAGCAGTGCTCTACCACCTCCCTCGTCCTCTCCTCCAGCCAGTAACTCTTCCTGCCTCTTCACTCGACGCCAGCCCCTGGGTGCCAGCGGTTGCACTGCACTACTGTACTTTTCACGGTCCTGTGCTGTAAGATTAAAAATGTCTTATTTGGGGCTTCCCTGGTGGCGCAGTGGTTGGGAGTCCGCCTGCCGATGCAGGGGACACGGGTTCGTGCCCCGGTCCGGGAAGATCCCACATGCCGCGGAGCGGCTGGGCCCGTGAGCCATGGCCGCTGAGCCTGCGCGTCCGGAGCCTGTGCTCCACAACGGGAGAGGCCACAACGGTGAGAGGCCCGCGTACCGCAAAAAAAACAAACAAACAAAAAAAAAAAACGCTTATTTTTTGTGTTTGTTTTTTATGTATTATTTGTGTGAAAAGTATTATAAGCCTATTACGGTACAGTACTATATGGCTGATTGCGTTAGTTGGGTACCTAGGCTAACTTTGCTGGACTTAACGAACGCACTCTCGGAACGGAACTCGTTCATATGTAGGGGACTTACTTACTGTATCAAAAGGCACCTGCTTTGGCAAAAGGGAAAACATGTGAGCCTTCGGTCTAGCAGCGGACTGTGCCTAAAACAGATAAGGCTGCTCTAAAGCAAGTAGCATATGGGCATGTGGTTGATGGATTAGAAACACATACGAGGAAAATGTATCTAAGCCACTGAGTACTTTTCTCAGAGACAGGACAGACTGGATAAACAGGAAGAAGCTTCAAAATCACCAGTCCCAGCTATGAGTGCTCTCTCTACGGATCTCCCTTGCAGGATGTGACCGAGAGAGAAGTGGTCTCAACTGGCCAGGGACGAAAGGATTCTGGAATCTTACTTGCTGTGGGGCTTGAAGCACATCCTGGGCAGCTGCTGTTGAAATGATGGCTCTTTTGTCCAACCTGTGAGGCCGCAGGGAAAGAGACAAGCCGGCCACCAACTGCACGCCCAGGTCCACGATGGTGACACGGTCCTCCAGGACGGTCACCGTCTTCTCAGCCAGGATGGAGTCAGAGAGAGGCGACAGGACCTGCAGGGTCAGCGAGACACCTCAGTCTCTGCCCCTCACACCATTCAAAACTCCTTAACTGGTGTTTCCACCACCGTGTTCTCCCAGGTTTCCCGACGTGAGTGCACATATGGAAATTGTGTGTGTGAGCGTTACGCCCCTGTTCAATTATGCTCTCCAAGTGAAGGAGTTTTACAAATATCATCTTGGTCCATTTTCTTTACTTTGATTCACATCATGATAACAGCACTGTATTTTCAAAAAAAAACCCAAACAAACCATGATTTAATCTAAAGGCAATAACTAAAAATTGCCCACCTGGGTACCAAGCACCAAAGAGTAACATCTTTCCAACAACTAATATTTAGGTGTGAAAATGGCAGAATTGTGGTAAAACTTTAAAGGATTGGTGCTCGGCCATCTCTCCCTGCACTTATTCTTTTCAGTGGGCAGTTAGATGTCCACTACGGGCCATTAATCACCATTGCGTGGGCTGTTGTGTCATCATAGGGTAAACCAGGAAAGCAAAGTGGGAAAGAGAATCTTATTCTCCTTCTAAGAAACCACTCCTAATGCACCATCTAGCTTGCAAGCGGGGGTGACTAACAGATGGAGAGGAATATCTAGTAGGCAGAATTTCTAGACTTGTCCTGCCCAAGAGGTCCTGCTTAATCTCTCAAACCTGTGACTATGATGAGAAATCACCCTCCCGACTATGTTATAGGATATGGCACAGCTGGCCTTAGAATAGAGAGGTTCTGCTGGGTTAGCCGGGTGGGTCCCCTGTAATCACACGGGCAGAGTGCTTTCCCTGGCTGGTGGAAGAAGGGAAAGTCAGAGAGATTCAAAGAGTGAGAATCTGGTGATGGAGAGGCCCCATGAGAAGGAAGGCAGGTGGCCTCTAGGAGCAGAGAATGAGCCCTGGCTGACAGTCCACAAGGAAACAGAGAGGCCTCAAGCCCACACTGCGAGGGACTGCATTCTGCCAGCAACCTGAGCCGGGAAGCAAATCCTTCTCCGAAGCCCGCACGGAAGCCCAGCCTGGAGCACACCTTGACCACAGTCTTGTGGTACACTTGGCTTGGTACTCCAGGCTCACCTGGACTCCCGAGCTTCAGAACTCCGAGTTGATAAATTAGCGGTGCTCTAAGTTGGGAGACTGGTGGTGATTTGTTACATAGACATAGAAGAGTAAATGAAAACATAATGTTGAGTACAGCTTTGTCAAAAATTAACTTTGGCAAAACCTAAAATCTGACTTAATTAGCTCTGAGCGTTTAACAAATTAACATTTTAATTTGTTATTCAAAAACTATGCTGCACTCCTTCTGCAGAATTATCCTGTCAACGTTGGCTAGAAAATAGTTTTACTATTACTACAATAAAATGGAGAGCGCTTTTTATTAATTTTAGTGCAATACGTTTTATTTTTTGTCCACTGTTAAGGTAAAACATAGCTCAATGTTTAATCCTCAAGTTTAGGAAAATAAAACTAGCTTTCACAGGTTCTACTGTCTTCTATCAGTGATACATGAAAAGCAAACTATCATATTGGGGGAAAGATTACTTAGACTGTGTGTTGAATTCAGCTTTGGTCAAAGAAATGAGATTTTTTTCTCAACACGAGATATAATTTGAGTCTAGAGTGTTAGAACCGACGAACCCTCTGTTACTGCCCATGATTCTCTGACACAGGCGCACACCGCCCTGCACGACAGCATCTACCTGGACCCTTATCAGTACAGACCGGGGCTGTGGGAGGCGGCGAGGGGCGGGTGCCTGTACCTGCACGGTGGTGATGCCCGGCTCCCGGCCCACCAGGATCCTGCCGTCCTGTAACTGAGCAATTCTCGGCTCTTCCACCTTCATGAAATCCATCACGAGGTCAGTGACGTCAAACTGCCAGTCGGGGCCCAGCATGTAGCTCAGCTGGCCCGAGTCGGGTGGCTCGGCCACGAACTGGGTGAGGACGCGCACGAGGGCGCGCTGGCACTGCAGAGAGCAGCCTCTCCCCTTCCTCTCCTCGTCTTCTTCGTCCTCGCTGTCTCTGGCGGGCCTGGGACACACACACGGCAGAGCAAACGTCATCGCTGTGCGGAGGTGTCTCGCGCCCCCCTTTGTCCTCATTCCCCGTGACTCTGCCTTGCTTGGTGTGAGCTGCTCACCATCGGGTCACCCGCCGTCTGCTCCTTCGTTCATTCCCCGGGCACTGTCTGGTGGTCACCGAGCGCCACGTGTACTGCCACGTGCTCGGAGCACAGAAGCCCAGCTCGGCCCCTGCCGCGCCCACCCAGCACCAGGTGCGGGGACCAGCCCCGCACGGGCAGAAGCTGCATCTCTGTCCTGTGTTCTGGAAGTCTGCAACTTCATCACGATCCCCCGTGCGGGGATGAACTGGGGCTAGAGGAGGGAACGGGAGGTCTGGGGTCAGAAGAGCCGTGTGGAGGCTGGCCTTGAGCCATCAGTCACTCCCACATGGGCACCTCGCCTTGGGAGTGGAGATGACAAGGACCCCCCTTACCGCCCTGCAGGTGTGCTTGAGGAGATGCAGGCCAGGTGTGACGACACCTGAGGGCGGCCCTCGTGAACCATCACCTGGGGACGGTGCCCACATCCAACCCCTTCCCTGGATCAGGCCCTTCCATCTCTACAGAAGTGGCTTCCTCTGAGCTCCGGGCCCTAAAGGTGATCAGGGTAGAGCCTCCTACCTCCCATCCGCCCTGATCTGAGTGGTCACCGACCCGCAGAGGTGTTGAAACTACTGAACCACGTCTGGCACCTGCGTCCTGGCTTCTCCCCCTTCCTCCTGTCCCCCTACTCGCCTACCCACACCTGCCCTGAGAAACCCTCTCTGGCTCGGCCATTCTAGAACCTTCTCCTCGAGATACACCTGTCCCGTGTCCTTTACGAAAGGACCTGGTTTGATGGCTACTGACTGGTCTGTGGCCCTCGGTGGATGGGTCTTGGGTCAGGGGAGAAAGGGGCAGAGACTTATACGCGCTGGGTTAGACCTAGCGTGTGCCGGGTCCTGCCCTGCATGCTCCTGTAAAGAGCTGACGTAAATGGGCCATGTGCCACCTGCCAGCCACACACAAGTGACCCACGTCATCTGCACAGGCCCCGAGGGACAGGGTGTTCTAGGAGCTGATCTCGCCGGTGAGGAAACCGAGGCACAGAGAGAAGGGACAACTGGGTCACAGCCACACAACCGGTCACCTCGATGCGGAGTCCAAGCCTGGCCACTGTCCCTCTACTGGTGTCCTCTCCCTTTTTCTAAAAATTAAAAAAAAATTTTTTTGGCTGCACCGCACAGCTTGTGGGACCTCAGTTCCCCAACCAGGGATCGAACCCGGGCCCTCGGCAGTGAAAGCGTGGAGCCCTAACCACTGGACCACCAGAGAAGTCCCCTTTTCTCCTTTTTTATAACGGACTTCATTTCTCTTCACAACAGCCCTGAAGCATGCTCCTGTTCTACATGAAGAAACCAAGGATCAGAGCAGTTAATATGAGGCCCAGAGAGCTCGTTATTAGCAGTTTGGGACGAGCACCATGTCACTTCTGAAACCCACTTTCTTAACAACATGTCATTCCACCTCCCTGAAAGGTTAACCCTCAAGGTTAGAAAAGTCAAACTAGCTTTCACAGGTTCTGCCATCTTCTATCAGTGATGTATATAAAGTAAATTATCATACTGGGGGGAGATTGCTTACTTAGACTGAGTTTAATTCAGACTTGACTGGTAAAAGGAATGAGATTTTTTTTTCCTCAACACTCTTTAAAATGGAAAAATTAATTTGAGTTTAGATTATTAGTTACAGGAAAAAAATTTCACCAGCACCTAGCAATTTGAGTTTCCCAAAGTGAGGGGTAAGTATCCTTGCTGTTAAGTGAGATGATTTTAGGTGGCAGTAAAAACACTGACTGACATACAGAAAGGTTATTTCCATTTTATTTTTCTATCATTCTGATTATATCCCAGGGAACGTCTCTGTTTGGTGCCAGGCGATCTTTAAGGGCTCTCTGATACCTGCTAGTCTCTCCCAGCTCATAAAGACAAATTCAGACAAAAAACTGTATCTACTCAGAATTTAATAACAATATTTTATTTTCTTTGCATTAATTTTTACTAGTTGGCTATTTTTTGATAGTGATGTGGAGTTTCTCTTAAATAAACAGATAAAACTGAAAAAAAGAACAGTAGTAAGTGTATTCTAGGTGGTACTCAAAAGTTGCAGTCTCATAAAAGTGGTGAGTGAATAAATGAAGTTTTAGAAATACCATATTAATAAAACAATTGCACTCTGTTGTGTTAAAAAAAAACTTTAAATTTCGAGGTCATTTCAAATTCATTGCAAGTTTAAAAGATCATACAGGGAGGTCCTGTACACTGTTTACCCAGCCCCCCAGATTTAACGTCTTGCATACCTGTGGTACAATACCCAGACCAGCAAATTGACGTTGGTACAAACCACAGAGCTTATTCAGATTTCGACAGGTTAATGAATACCCATTTGTGTGTGTGTATATGTAGTTCTATGTGATTTTTATCACATGCAGATTCACGTAACCATCACCATAACCGAGATACAGAACTGGTCCGTCACAACAGGGGTGTCCTGTGTGCTGCCTTACACTTCTACACCATCTTTAACTCATGGCAACCACTAATCTTTCTCTTTCCTATATCATCATGAATGGTACCACACTGCAGGTAACCTTTTGAAGCACTGGTAAGGATGTGGATGTGTGTGTCACTGGATGACTTAACACACTGCTGGTGGGAATGAAAAATGGAGCAGCCTCTCTGGAAAATAGTCTGGCAGCTTCCTTTAAAACTAAATATGCCCTTGGGCTTCCCTGGTGGCGCAGTGGTTGAGAGTCCGCCTGCCGATGAAGGGGACGTGGGTTCGTGCCCCGGTCCGGGAAGATCCCACATGCCGCGGAGCAGCTGAGCCCATGAGCCATGGCCTCTGAGCCTGCGCGTCCGGAGCCTGTGCTCCGCAACGGGAGAGGCCACAATAGTGAGAGGCCCGCATACCGCAAAAAAAAAAAAAAAAAAAAAGTAGCATAAGAGCTCTTCCCTTAAATGCCAGGCCTTGTGCTAGGTGCTTCTTATGAGTTGCATCGTTTTACTGAATCCTAGCAAGTATTCTATGAGGTAGAGATGATTATTATCCCTGTTATAATCGCCTCCTGTCAAAGTAAGTACCCAAGTCAGATCCATCTGGACTCCGATCCCACTATTACCCACTGTGGATGCAGCTTCCCTAGGGCCTGGGTCCCTGAGGACGTTTGCCTCAGATCGGAGCCCCAGGAACCTGAGAACCACAGTCCTCGATGAACTTCATTCCCCCAACCCCTTGGTTCCTCACCTTCGGTTGGAAGCCACTGGGATCCTCCACCCTTTGATCTGGCTCAGCTCGGTATCCGAGATGTCGACCTGCAGGGGGAGTCTGGGCGTCCAGACGGTGACCTCTAACTGGGAGGTGAAGTGCTGGTGGGTGAAGTTCACGATCGTGTCCACTTTGCTCTTCATCTCCTTCCCATTCACAAAAATCGAATCGCAGCCGTTGGAGACCTTGGGGGAGGGGACAGAATCTCCAGATGCGTCAGCAGGAAGAAGCCCGTGCAAGACCTGACAATGAAAGTCCATGAACTGCAACAGCTCTGATTTATGAGACCCAAGACAACCAGGAGAATGTGACTTGAACAGAAGGTAACTTGTAGGCACTAATCAGGGACAAACGCTGAGAAATAGACTCCAGGAAAACCATTTTGTATTACGAACCACTGACAAGTAAAATCATGAACATAATTTAATGGAGTTCCATAACCTTTGTTGCCTTCTGCGTGTGTGTTTTTCCCTTTACCTCACCTCCTTTATGTACTCAAACCACCGCTAATCAAACCCCACTTGCAACACATTTCACTCTTGCACCGTATCTGGAGATGCTTGGAAAGGTATCTATATGTTTCTAAAACAACACTTGAGTCGAGCCATAAAGGGGATTTTTTTTTCCCCTGAAAAACCAAGAGAGTTTGTACTAGATTAAAATCCTTGCAGGAAAATACTCAAGGAATGCACTAGAAATGTGGACGTAATTATTTTTGCCCCATTACACTGTAATTTTGCAGGATGGAGGTGAGGACGCAGCATTTTGTTACGGACTTCTGACTCAGCACGTGGAGGCACCCTTTAGAGTGCATGCATTCGCCGGTTGGCTGTTAGACAACGTAAGCCCCCATTTCACTTCACGTCTTCCGGATAAGCAAGGAAAACGTTGATGACTTTCTCTCCTGGACCACCAGGAGAATGAATGTCTTTTACGTATGTATCTGGGTGGGGCGGGGGGAGGGAGCAAAGGTCACGTTATGTGCAGACGACACAAAACCAACACTCAGTTCATCACAGAACCATAAAACTGCCAGGGGTCCACAATCTCATTTTACAGATGAAGAACCTGAGGCCAGCAATGCGACGTCACTGGCTGGAGGTCACACACTACTTTGAGGGGTACCGTGTGGTGCTGGGCTGCTGTCAGGACTCCCCAGTTCACCTGGAATGCCACCAGGCAGCCCGTTTTGCAAGCCACAAACGAAGACTGCAGTACCTGCAGCCCCGGCCTCCCTTCCAAGCCCCAGGTGCACACGTCCAACTGCCCCCTCCATGTGAACAGGTGAACGGCTCAGAGCAATGTCAGCACTGCCGAGGTCGAAACTCAAAGAACAAACCTCCATGTTGTTCGGGACAAATGATCATCACCTCCCTCCTCCCCCCAAAAAAAGGGCGTGAATGTGAATTTTCTCCCACGAGAAGGAAAAGATGAGCCTGGTTCACTGTAGAGTGAAATCAAAGACTGAGGAGAAGATAACTAACGAGATGCTTAAACCCCTTCCCGCATCAGCCTCGCAGACACAGGTCCCTGGCATTGCCACCTCACAATGGCACCAACGTCTTTAGGAATCTTTAAGCATAATTAACCAAGGCCACTAATGGGACGATGGGCAGAAATCACAGTGACACTGACCTGATAACCCTGGGCCACAAAGCAATGAGCAGCCATGCTGGAGGGAAACTGCATCAGGCTGAGTTCATCTGGGGAGCCGCTTCCCATCCTGTCAGAACTTAGCCTTCCACAGCCCCTTGCCCTCCAGGCTCTACTACGCTGAGCAGCAAATCTGCCCGCAGATGTCAGCGGAAAGTGGCAGCTAATGTGTTTCTCCCCTTGAAATTCCAGTGGGAGTTGAAAAAAGACAATTCAGGGGCTTCCCTGGTGGCGCAGTGGTTGAGAGTCCGCCTGCCGATGCAGGGGACACGGGTTCGTGCCCCGGTCCGGGAAGATCCCACATGCCGCGGAGCGGCTGGGCCCGTGAGCCATGGCCGTTGAGCCTGCGCGTCCGGAGCCTGTGCACCGCAACGGGAGGGGCCACGACAGTGAGAGGCCCGCGTACCGCAAAAAAAAAAAAAGACAATTCAATCACTTTTCGAAGCTTAAAAGAATCTACTTCGCCCGTCCCCTCTCTTTGTCTGCTTTACTTTTTAAAAGGGAGAAGAAAAACCATGAGATGAGCAAATCAGCTGTCTTTTAGGGCATGTTTGAGGGATGTAAATCTGCATTATTGTGCCCAGGATTGTAAAGAGAGCAATCAGAACAAGATTTTCTATTAGAGCAGAAAATGGAATGGAGCGCCATGTTCTTATTTTCAATTCCTGCGATGGGGACCCAATGCTGAGCCCGACTGCCCTTCCTTAAGTACTTAAAAAGGGGTGGAAGACCCATTCTACAGAAACCCCTGCCTTCCCTCCAGAGCACTGCCCCGGGAGACATTCGATAAGACCCCTAAAGATCCCTGCGCTCAGTGGCTACATGCAGACCTATCTCAAGAGAACAAGGTTCCTTACTGACAAGAACTCTACAGTGAATGCAGCAGGGGGTTCCGCCCTCAGCCTCCCCCGGCTCAGGTGGGCATCACCTATTGCTAGAACTTTCCCCATCCTACCTTCTACAGTACAGACCTCAACTGTCCTGAATTTTCAGGATTATTATGATCTATATGAGATGTATGTATGTGTGCACGTGTGTACTTCCTCTCGAAGGAATGGTTTAGTATTTGCTAATTCAGTGTTTGCAGTGACTTTGTAAGACATAACTACTGCAAATAATGAAAATTAACTGCAGTAGGTATCTCTTATTGGTGTGGGACCTCACTGCCTGCCCCTCTCAAAGCCTTAAGCCCCACAAATAACTCTGTGGGGCGGGCATCATGATTTTCATTTTACCTGGACCGAATCCAGTGTAGAGAAAGGGAACATCACTTCCCAGGGCTTCACCTGTGTGTGTAATGATGCCCGCCAGCCCCCAGGACTGCTGACGCCTGGCCCAGTGCTATACCCCCTGCCTGTTCACGTCAGTCCCCGCCAGAGACTTCCCATGGTACACGGGGCAAAGTCCAAACTCCTGATCACAGCTTACAAGACCTAAGGACCTGGTACTACCTCCTTCTCCAGGCTCCCTTTGCGCTTCCCTCCCTGCCCACCCTGCACAGACTCCCCACCAGTCCCCCATGGGTCTTCTCTCCCGTGGCTCTCCTGAGCTTATCCCCCTCCGGAGGCCTTAGCGCAATCTTCCTGTAACTGAGACCTGCCTGTCATTCAGGTCTGAGGCAGATATAACTGGCTGTCTATGGGCCACTCAATCACACGCCAGCACCGCTGCCCCATCACATACACACACGCACATCTTCCTCCTTTCTGTCCAGCCAGATGCTCCTGGCCAGCGACTGGCTTAGGGAAAGGCATGTGACACAATTCTGGCCAAGGAGGCGTGAGGAGTCTGCTGGGGATTCTGGGAAGGGCCTCCTGGCTCCGAGATGCCCAGAAAGTGGTCCCTCCTTCTCCCACTGGATACTGCCACATGGGAGGTGACAACAGGAGCTGCAATGGTGATCTCAGAGCCTTGGAGGGCTGGCCAAGGACCAGGCTGACACGGCGAGCATGGAAGGAGAGAGAGACGGAAGGAACCGCAGCCTCAGTGACCACCTGGATGGACCACCGGACCAGCCCACCTGGAACCACCTGACTTTTCAACTTCTTATCGTGTGTTTTTCTTTCTGTTGTTGTCAAAGCCATTTTGGTCCATGGTATTTTGTTACTTGCCACCGAAAGTGGCCTAAATGATGTAAGAACTCAGCTCAAATGTCAATTCTCAGAAGGGATTTGCTTGAGTCATTTCTAATGTAAAGTTGCACGCCCCTCACCTGGTCACTCTACTACTCTCCTCTAATTTGCTGCGTGTGCTGCTATGTAAACTATATTTACACTATTTCTGTGTCACTGACAGTATATTATACTATTCATATTGCTTAAGTCATATGGCTTACACTATGTTAGTTACGCTGGATTGCTCTATCCGTGTTATATTTTATGATTTACTTTTCAATATTTACCACTCTCTGCATGCTCCTGGTTGTTTACTTGTTTCCTATCTCTGTTCTCCACCTGGAAGTGATCCGCTTGAGACCACGGACCTGTCTCCTCTTATCTCCCGTGTCTCCACTTCTAGCGCAGGGATGGCCCACATAAAGTGTTCAATACATAGGTGTTCAATGTGAATATGACACTGGTTTCCTCTGGGTCCCATTCATTCTTGTGCCCCAGGAGTAGCCTGTGTCTGGGTTAGAAGTGGGAGAAGGTGGCTTAGGCAGTGTGATGCTCTGGATATCATGAGAGGAGATAGGCTGGTAGAAGAAACCTAGTCCAAATCCTAAGGAAGTCTGAGGTCAATGAGATGAGAAGTTTGGATTCCCCGTGGCGGATTCGGCCTTCTGGCTAGGAATTGAGAGACCTGACCTGTGTCATGTCACACGGTGAGGGCGTGTGTGTTTTTGGAAGAGACAGCTAGACACTGCGAGGTAAAGATTAGAGTCAGGTTCCCACCACTCAACCAAAAGATACCTTCAGGGCTCTCTGAGCCCCCAGAGGAAGCTGGAACAGCAAATGCCGTGAATCCTAATGTAAGAAGGGCTGAGGACAGGTACGTGGAGATTGAAAATGACGGTTCGTGCCAGGTTAATCTGTGAGCATGTGCCAGATGGCCTGTCAATGTCATTTTAGGGAGGCTGCCTTTGGAGGTTCATTGTTTTACTGTCAAATTACACTTTCACAGTTTCAGTACTTTAGAGTAACAGAGGCAAACGGTGGTCTCCCGATGTAAATATGTTTCCTTTGGGGATCTTGTGAGATACAGCGTTCGCTTCATTTTCTATTTAGGAAAGAAGCAAGTACTGAGTCTGTGCTTCAGTGCCCTCCCGCTGCGTCTGCCAGACGGCTGATGCGTCTGTGTCTGCACCGTAGGAGCTGCCCCTGCTGTACAGGGCTTCCCTCTTAATTAACCCCTCCCCGTCTTGAGAAATGTGTTCGAAAGAAAAAAGCTACATCATCATGGCAATGGAAGCAGTCTCTCTCCTTGGCAACTTGGTAAGAGAAGTTAAAGAAGGGTAGATGGTGTTTGTTTAAGCTGAATTAAGTGAAGGGAGCCTTCTGCAATGTTCGTAATGAAAATAAAAATGAAACAATGCCTAGTTCAAGAAAGAGCAGTGCGCACAAATGAAACACTATGAATCCTAGAATAAATTTAAATAAAATTTAAGAGAAAGGAAAAATAATCATGATATAATATTTAGTGAAAAAATGGAGTTAAAATTATACGGACACACTTATATAACTGAATCACTTTGCTGTACACCTGAAACTAACGCAACATCTTAAATCAACTATACTTCAATAAAGTTAAAAATTTTTAGAATTATATGGACGCGTTAATACTAATTTTATAAATATATGTTATGTGTGTTTGTGTATTAATGAAGAATAAAAAGATTTGAGGAATGGGGGGGAAGCTATATAATCAAAGAGTATGTTTCTCACAAATTCACGATAAATGCTGAATTACATATTAAGATAGGCAAAAAGAAACTATGTAAAGAAAAAACACCTTTCAATTCAATTATCAAATCAAACATTTTGTATTTATTACCAAGTTTAGCAAGTACATTTTGTCTGAGGAGCAGTGGGTACTCAAAAAATATTCATTTTACCTTAAGCTTTTATATCCCCAAGAAGTACAAAGAGCAAAAATAATAGCTATCATGTATTGGGTGGTTACTATGCATCATGCATTGTTTTTAAAACTTTACACAGAATGATAGCCATTAAATCCTCCAGACATCCCATTCGTTAAGGGTTTTGTCCCTATGTCGTAGATGGGGAAAATGAGGCCCAGGAGAGACAGCTTGAGCAGAGATCACAGCTGGTGAGAGGCAGAGCAGGGATTCGCACTCAGGTCCTCTGAATCGGGGGGCAGGGGGTCCTCAAACTGTGTGTTACCCCCTCCGTACAGCCCACAGAAGGAAGACCTGATTGGGAAAGGCAAGACCTAAATACATACGTTGGGATTTTTTAAATGAAACTCATCAAGGTGTAATTTCTGTTCAATGCACCGTATCCGTTTGGAGGGTACAGTTGGATGAGACTGACGGTGCATGCGCTGTGAAACCACTGTCATGCTCGGACACAGAACACTCCCATCCTCCCGAAACATCCCTTGTGCCCCTTTTTGGTCCATTGCTCCCTCTGCCCCTGGCCCCAGGCCACCACTGAGGTGTCAGTAAGCATGAGGTATCAATTAATTAGAGGCCAGCTTGATAGCTAGTACTCAAGACCAGGCAGAAGGAACTGGAAGCAGCAGCTCGGTGCCTCAGCCTGAGGTCCAGTAACCTGGGTCCTTGTCCAAACTTTTCCCCTCATCATGCCTGAATAAGTCACTCTCCATCTCCGGGCTCAGATTCTACATCCGTGAACCCATGGGTACCCGAAGTTTCCAGCTTGGACTCCCTCCCATCCTATCATTGGAGGATGGAGAGAGCAAGCTCAGGGTCCCAGTGTATTTTGACATAGCTTTTCTCTGCCACAGATCCCTCATCTGTAAAATAAGAATAAATCATTCATTCATTCAATAAATATTGATTTAATGTCAATTAAGACCCAGGAACTGTCCTAGGTGCTGGGGATAGAGTGATGAACAATACAGTCTGACTGTGGAATGGGGGAGACAGACAAACTCAACACACACCTAGATATAAATGTAATATCAGGTAGCGAGATGGGCTTAAAAGGAAAATCAAGCAAGGTAAGAAAGCAGTGATAATGGTTTTAGTTAGAATGGGCAGGGAAGGCCTCCCTGGAGAGATCACATTTGATTAGAGGCCTGAATGAAGTGGGGGAGTGAGTCATGAGCACATGCAGAAGATCAGGAAGTGCAAAGGCCCTGAGACAGGTGTGTTCTTGCCATATTCGAGGACCAAAAAGGAGGGCAAGGGAGCACAAAAGTAGCCAGGGGGGCTGGATTGTACTCCACTGTGTAAATATAATGAGAAGCTGTGGGGTCTGCGCGCAAGGAAGTAGCATGATTGGACGATATAACAGAATACCTCTAGCAGGAGTGGCAGAAGGGGAGCCCATGCGACAGAGACGTGAAAGAGGTTCCCATCAGGGTGGTGTGATGCAGGGAATGAGATGTGGTCAGGGTCAGGATGCCTTTGAAGGCAGCCCTGGCAGGAGCTGCTGCTGGAGTGGCTGTTGGGTGTGAGAGAAGGAGAAGCCACAGATGACTGCTAGGTTTCTGGCCCGAGCAACCAGAAAAACGGCATTGCCATCCCTGTGATAAGGGAGGCCTGCAGGAAGGCAGATGTGGGGAAGAGAGAAAGAATCCGGAGTTCCATTTCAAAAATACTAAATGTGAAATGTTTATCAGACATCTGAATGAAGACGTGAGGTAAGAAGTTGGAAGCACAAGTGCAGAGTCCATGGAGAAGGGCTCAAGCTGAAGAAATAAACTTGGATTATGCCAGCAAACGCAGTATTTAAAGCCAGGAGATTGAATCATAGCCCACATTTCAGCCTTGAACCTGCTAACACTTAGAGCTCATGGATATAAGGACCTGACAACATGGGGCCAATTTGTTAAAAAGGAAAAGCCAGGGGGACTTCCCTGGCGATCCAGTGGTTAAGACTCCGTGCTTCCACTGCAGGGAACTCGGGTTCGATCCCTGCTCGGGTTCGATCCCCGCTCGTGGAACTAAGATCCCACATGCCGCGCGGCAAGGCCAAAACATTTTTAAAAACTAAAAAAAAAAAGAAGGAAAGGCCAGAGAGAGGATGGTATCTCAGAGGTAAGTGGTGAAGATTCTCCGAAGACAGGGTGGGATTGATATGAAACACTGAGAGGAAGTCGAGTCAGTTGTGGACTCAAAGCTAACCGTTGGAATTGGCCGTGAACCCTGGAGACCCTGACAAGGGGACTTCAGCGGAGAAGAGGAAAACCTCTGATGGTGTGGGTTCATGACAGAATGGGAAGTGGGGGAGTGTGATACGGAAAGCTTTTGCAAGGACGCTTTCCAGCACGGGACACAGAGAAATGAGACAAGGGATGATAATTCCTGCCCTAAGTGTTAAATAAGATGAACCACAAAAATCACTTAACAGACAGCCAGTGTTTTCTGGGTGCTCATCTTCGGTCCAGCTCTTCCATGCTAAGTCGACACAAGAGTTTCCAGCGTGCATTATACAACCCAATGGCCCCGTACTAATGCCAAACTCACCAAATACCCACTCTGAGTTCGGAGACTGAGATGAGCGAAGAAATGAGTTGCCTGTCACCTGCAGCTTCAAGCAAAAAACAATCAAAGAAAATCACCATTTCTTGGGCTTCCCTGGTGGCGCAGTGGTTGAGAATCTGCCTGCTAATGCAGGGGACACGGGTTTGAGCCCTGGTCTGGGAGGATCCCACATGCCGCGGAGAAACTAGGCCCGTGAGGCTCACAACTACTGAGCCTGCGCATCTGGAGCCTGTGCTCCGCAACAAGTAGAGGCCGCGATACTGAGAGGCCCGCGCACCGCGATGAAGAGTGGCCCCCGCTTGCCACAACTAGAGAAAGCCCTCGCACAGAAACGAAGACGCAACACAGCAAGAATAAATTAATAAATTAATAAACTCCTACCCCCAACATCTTCAAAAAATAAAAAAAGAAAACCACAGCTTAAAAAAAAAACAAAACACCATTTCCTGAGTGATCACTAAATGTAAGTCACTGATATAATACTGTCTTCCAACACCCCTGACCAATACCTGTTGTGTAACAAGAAGGTAAAGTACAGAAGAGAACAAGTCGTGTCTAGAGAGATTTTTCAGTCTAGTTACAAAAATTGGAAACAGGAAAAAATCAACATATACAGACATGCAAATTAATAGATTGCACACTGGCAGCAAAACAGAGGGAAGTCTTTCTCAGTAATAAGGAGACATTGGGCTTCCCTGGCGGCTCAGTGGTTGAGAGTCCGCCTGCCGATGCAGGGGACACGGGTTCGTGCCCCGGTCTGGGAAGATCCCACGTGCCGCGGAGCGGCTGGGCCCGTGAGCCATGGCCGCTGAGCCTGCGCGTCCGGAGCCTGTGCTCCGCAACGGGAGAGGCCACAGCAGTGAGAGGCCCGCGTACGGCAAAAAAAAAAAAGAAGGAGACATCAAGGAACATTTTCGGGACCCAAAGGTGAAGGTAAGTGAGGAATTCTCTTACATATGTATGACCTTTCTCTTCAGCCCACGGCAGGGGGACAGATGGGAAGGAGGAAGGAGGGGTACACCTTTAAAGACGAAACCTGACACATACAGCATTTTACAATTTATCCCACTTGACAGTCTCTCTCTCTCTCTTTTTTTTTTTGGCCATACCACATGGCTTGTGGGATTTTAGTTCCCTGACCAGGCATTGAACCTGGGCCCTCAGCAGTGAGACCACAGAGTCCTAACCACTGGACCGCCAGGGAATTTCCCCCTCCACCTGACATTCTCGATTGCGTCATGTGGTACATTTCAGTGCCATACCCAACACTGCACCCTCACCCTCTGCCTTGTGAATTTGTGGTTCCCCCCACCAGAGGTAAAATATGCTTTATCTCAACAACGTTGGGTTTGGGCAAATGACTCCTTTTGCCCAGCAGAATTTTAACAAAAAATTCTCCATAAAATACTGAAAACACAGAACAGGGAACTCTGCTCAATATTATGTAACAACTTAAATGGGAAAAGAATTTGAAAAAGAATAGATACATGTATATGTATAACTGAATCACTCTGCTGTACACCTGAACCTAACACAACATTGTTAATCAACTCTACTCCAATATAAAATAAAAAGTTAAAAAAAAAAACATAATTAAAGGATTGGGTTTGCCCTCTTGGTGTCTGCAACCTTGATGAGGTGAACCCCAGCTGATCTGAAGACCTGTGAGCAATAAAAAAAAGCTCGTGGTGGCATGTGACTAAGATACTGGGGCTGTTTGTTATGCAGGTGTAACTAACTGACACAGTCTATGACAATGTGTCTCAAATAGTGTTTGAAGCACAGCCCACATTAGAAAATACATCTTACATTAGGACCAATACATAAAAAGTATACATAAAGGCAAAAGCCAAAGTTTCATGAAAAAATACTTAACCTCATTACTTGCAAGTCACTCTGAATTTTCTCTTCTGTTTTATCCCATCCCATTCTATTCCACTCCACTCCACTCTGTGCCATTCCATTCCAGTCCATTCTATTCCTTCACTTTTTACAAAATGCTGGTGAGATCCCATAAAAACTGGCCCTTAATCTGAAAAAAATCCTGCACTGGAGCATTGTGGGAAAGTTATCCTTTACCCATTTTACAGATGAGGAGATGAATGCTCAGTTAGGTCACCTAGCCAGTAATGGAGGGCCAGTGTCCCAAGCGATGTACTCTGACCCAACACTGTCCCTTTCTATTGGTCAAACAGCTGCTCCAGTAACCGCTGATCCCTTCTCTGTATTCAGTTCATTCTCAGTTTTCACTTAAAGTATTCTTCAAATGAGGGGCCTGGCTTATCCTCTGCTTGATAAAAATCACAGACAAAATCAAGTCAGCCAAGTTCCAGTTTCAGTTCAGAGAGGTAGATGGCTGAAAAGAGCACTTCTCTTGCCCTTACCAAACTGCAGATTAAAAGCTTTTCTTAAACCCATCAGAGAACTGCTGATGCAGGGCTACAAACTAACCTGGAATCTGGAGACAGACACATGCCCACAGGGAGGAAGAGAAATCGAGCATTTGCTTCCCCAGGGTGGACCCTGCTGGATGTCATATAAGCTAGAAAAAAAAAAGAATCCAAGGGAAAAACTGTACTGACTTGCTAAAGGCCCCATAGGGGCTGGTGTGAGTGTGAAGCTTTAGAGCCTGTAAACAACGGAGCTTGTAACCCCCGGGCTTGCTGTACGAATCCCATTGGGCCCTCAAGGGAAGAGCTAGCAGCATCCAAAGGACAGCTGGCTCGGGAGGGGGACAGCAGCCACTGCGGAAACTCTACACAGTTCCATATCCTCTGTCTCCCCTATGGGGCAAAAGTCTCAGTCTTTAGGCAGAAGTATAATAAAAAACTGCCATTTAGGGCACTAGGGGGACTCCGTTGTATCTAAAGTAACCAGTTTGAGTTAAATTTAAGCTGCTTTATTAAAAAGAGGCCTGCCTGGGCTTCCCTGGTGGCACAGTGGTTGAGAGTCCGCCTGCCGATGCAGGGGACGCGGGTTCGTGCCCCGGTCCGGGAGGATCCTGCGTTCCGCGGAGCGGCTGGGCCCGTGGGCCATGGCTGCTGAGCCTGCGCGTCCCCGCAACGGGAGAGGCCACGGCAGTGAGAGGCCCGCGTACCGCCAAAAAAAAAAAAAAAAAAAAAAAGAGGCCTGCCTGACCCTAGCAAACAGCTATGTGCTCCTGGTGACTAAGTTCCCTCATTAAAATTTATACAGTAAGATTTATACAATAAGAAGCTCTAGGACGTAACAGCTCTCCTGTCCCCAGTGGGTCCCCAGACTATGCTTTCGCTGGTCAGAGGCATCCCCCTCTCTGAGTCATAACTGTCTACCCGTTCCCTTCGATAAGTAAACATACCACCTCCATCATCTTTTTTTTCCCCTAGAACATTACTGAAGTGTGCTGAATAATACCGTGTGATTCTGAGCAGGTAATTTAACCTGAGTTTGTGCTCCTTCATTTGTAATGTCAATTGGCCTTCAGCTGGCACAAATACAGCATTTGCCTATAACATACCTCTTTCTTTTCTCAATGTCCCATGCAAACAGCAGTTGGGTTCTAAAGTTAACTGAAGCAAAATTGCACCCAACCAGTATTATACAAGAAAATCCCTATTTTCATTCACCAGGCACACTGGTGATTTTTAATACACTGATTTTTAATACAAAGAATATGTAATAACATGTATGCGTTAAGATATATAGATAGATAGATAAATATAGATATATAAAACATATATATATAAAACTATAGGTAGCGTGCAATTGTACAGATGGGTGGTATATGCAAATTATTCAATTATTTCTCTCTGCTCAGAACACTCGAGCAATTTATAGTGTGTTGGCTCTCCCTGTGTGCTTTATCACCTACACCTTCTGTAAAAGTATCTTCCAGTTCTTCTAACATTTCATTAGTCAAGGGTTTCTTGGAGGCCTCAGTTCAGTCTTTAACGTCTTCCTGAAGGCAAGAGGTCATTGACACCATCACCACTCACTTGCTTGGCCACCAGAAGAAGGCATCACACATCTGGAAGATGGGGAGACTCTTCCCATTGTGCTCAAGTGCCCCCCACCAGTTGTGCCAATATACACTGACGAATACTTTACCAGGCAGAGGAACAGAGATAACCAGATTAAAAGATGCACAGTTTCTACCCATATATGTGTATATGTATGCATGTAAATGTAAGGACACTGCGTTATTTTGGGCCAAATGCATATAGTTGAATTCTCAAGAGTTAAACTATTCATGTGATACAGCTCCAAGTCCTTTGGGCCCCTCATACAATCATGGACACAAATCCAAACATTAGAACTGAAATCAAGTGGCAGTGATTGGGTCTACTGACAATGGTGCATGTTGCTTACACAGTCTATAGACTATCATAAAAAATGGATATGCAAAGTCAAACAATTCTCATGAAGATTTCTAGGAGGTAAGTCCATGGATCTTGGCTCGAGGAACCTTCTATCCACCTTTGTACCTTCATAGACTATGATTTAATATAGTAATGCTTACTTCTCGGCCCCTCCTAGATGATAAGGCAAGCCTTTAAGGACAAGCATGTTGCCTTATTTGATTTTCTGCAGCTCAGGCCCGTGGCGCAAGGCCTGGTACCTTGTAGACATACGGGAACTACGCAGAAACATGAGAGAGGAAGTGCTCTGCTCAGGATTGTACAACCAGGGATGGGAAGGTCTTGTGAGCCCCTCCCGCCTCACCCATCCATCATGCCCATCACTACACTGAAAGCTCCACTCTGAGGAGATTCCTTAATTCACTGTCAAGTTCTGATCATGAGGCTTTGCTCTCAGGCTCCTTTATTCTTATCAATTCTTTCTTCATGCAGATCAGTCTCACCTCCCTAGTTGGACCATGGCTGGGATGTTATTTCTTCCTCTCTCCGAAGCAGTGTGCCCAGCACCCAGCCCGGAACTGACTGATCGTCCAGGCCTCCCAGCAAAGGCGGATCTCGGGGCCAGCGTGGGCAGAATGGAGACCACTGTGCTTCTTCCCTTCCTAGCTCATCCAAAACACATGCCTTCCTTAGAGAATCTTAAAGTCTTGGTGCTAAAAAGACCTCAGAGAATGCAACTCTTGCACAGCCCACAGAGGACGAGGATCCATCTCAAAGGCACAGAGAGGTCACAGCGAGTCTGAGGTTAACACTCAGTGGTGATACATGCTGGGTTCCCGGCAGGGCTTTGAGGACATAAAGCAAACCCAAGTGTCTCTGCCCTCGAGGAGGTCTTTGTGGAAGAGACAGACTCCTGTGCAAAATCCTGTCAAAAACAGTGACTGGGGGCTTCCCTGGTGGCACAGTGGTTGAGAGTCCTCCTGCCGATGCACGGGGCACGGGTTCGTGCCCCGGTCCGGGAAGATCCCACATGCCGCGGAGCGGCTGGGCCCGTGAGCCATGGCCGCTGAGCCTGCGCGTCCGGAGCCTGTGCTCCGCAACGGGAGAGGCCACAACAGTGAGAGGCCCGCGTACCGCAAAAAAACAAAAACAAAAACAAAAAAAAACAGTGACTGGTAGAACAGTAAGGTTTGTACGGTGTTTACAAGATGGTCGGGCCTCACTGGCTGCCTCCGGCCCACCAGACTTCAACTCACCTTCGTCCGAGATGTTCAGGACAGCCCTCCACAACAGACCCACGGACACCCGCTCCCATCCAGCCTCATCTCCCCGCTCATCAGCCAAGCATCACCAGTCAATTCCTGCATTCTGCTTGTTGGGTCACCTCCATGATAAATCCCCAACCAAATCACATTCAACAAGGTGTGATTCTACCCTGATAGACAAGTGCTTCCAAAATCATGCCCCCTATCAAAACCACGCCAGCAAATGAGGCCCAAGATTATGGTTTGTTGTAAAGTTTAGCATACGCTTACCTGGGAAATGTGTTCATTTTAGCTTTTTACCCCTCAACATTGGGAGATTTTCAAAGCGCCACGAACGCTTTTGAATTCAGGAAAAGATCCAAGCACTTCCTAGTCATCAAACGGTGGCCCCGGAGGGATTAAGAGCTGTTCATCTGGTGAGAGCCCAGCATATCGCGTTGCCCAGCCTCCTGCACTAGCTCTGACTGCAGACACTGAACCTGGTGGAGAGAAGTGCTGGGAACGAGGCTCCATCGGCACAGGCGCTGGAGTCACAAGCTTAGGTGTTCGGGGGTTTGCACATCAATTAGTCACATTAAAAAAAGGCATTGTGGCAGGATGAGCATATTCTCAGGGGAATGAGGGGTCTGCAGGGTTTGTGTTTTCCAAACTTATCTTGAAAGTACTTCTGAAAATTTCCCTAAGAAAAGAAATTTTTCTATCAAAGAATGCTGTGAACTGAGACCTCAAGGTATAAAAACCCGCAGCTGAGAGTTTTTTTATCTCTGAGGCTCCAGGGGAAGGGAAAAAGAAAAATGCCAACGATGACCTCACCAATTTCTCCAAAATCAGAATGTAGAAAACAGGGGGGTTGAAAGGCGCAAGCTAAGATCTGGCAGAGACGAGACTGGCTCAGCCCTGCCAAGAGAAGCCTGGGCGTCCAGGCTCACACTCTCGGAGATTTCCAGAGAGACCAGCAGATCACAACCCAGCCAGGCTGAGCCAGTCACAGAGGAACGGGGGAAGCACAGCAATGCCCCCGCAGCACAGAAGTCCCTGGAATTCACCCCCTTGATCAACTTGGAGTCCTTGCCAGTGTGACGTGGGCTAATTAAAATCCTGGATATAAAAATTCCAGTCTGAACAGCTTGAGAAGTAGCCCCCGTGGTGGTGAAATTACAGCTATTCTTACACTAAGTGACTCTGCCTTGTGAAAACCTCTACCTATGTTAGCAATGAAGTAAAATAATTGCATCTAATGCATTGGTCTCATCCATCTCACTTAATACAACTAACTTATCTAATATATTTGTAATAGATTTCAGTTTACCCGTATAACTCACCCAGAGTTTTTTCAGCACAATTGGCTAGGGATGGTGGAACTTCCAGGGATTGACTCAACATATGAGGAGGAGGAAGGGTAAGCTGTGACAAAGTGAGAGAGAGGCATGGACATATATACACTACCAAACGTAAAATAGATGGTTAGTGGGAAGCAGCCGCAGAGCACAGGGAGATCAGCTCGGTGCTTTGTGACCACCTAGAGGGGTGGGATAGGGAGGGTGGGAGGGAGACGCAAGACGGAGGGGATATGGGGATATGTATGGCTGATTCACTTTGTTATAAAGCAGAAACTAACACACCATTGTAAAGCAATTATACTCCAATAAAGATGTTTAAAAAAATAAAATTAAATTAAAATTACAATAAAAAAAACAAAACAAAAAAAACAATCAAATCCCTCCTGGCCCAGGGAGGTGACATAAATGGGGAAGGTGGGTCTGCTGTGAAGGTCAGGGAACTTGGGGATGGTGAAAAACTTGAGGGAGCACCCCAAACTCTGCCCAAAGGGGACAGCAGCTACTACCTTGAGCCCACCGCTGCCACTGCCCTGAGCCCACCGCTGCCACTGCCCTGAGCCCACAGCTGCCACATGGGCTGTGTTCAGAGACCTCTGGACTTTGCGAGAGAAACGGAATTCCAGAGCTCTGGTGAAATCTACTAATGTTTGAATGTTGGCATCTAAGTATATACATTTTTAAAGTACTTTGCTCTGTCTGGGGGCACGTCTTGGGGTCTGGATTTGCCTCAAGGCCTCTCATTTTATGACCTTTGGCCTAAGGACATCCTGATATGGATGACAGGATGCAGAGCAATGGCACAGAAATGTTGTTTTGGTTTTTTTCTCCCTCCAATATATCAAACTTTGAGGTCCACGTCACGGCCTCATTAGCATCATGCTCTTCAATGCTTAACAAAACTTTTGCTAGTTCCCCACAGACTTCACCAGCAATAGGAAATATGTTCGTCTCACTTGCCAATGCAAATCACTTCTTAGCTGCTGCTCAAGGGACCTCTGCTGGAGAAGGAATCTGGGCTGTGGAAGGAAGGAGTGCTAGGATTGATTAGTGATGTCTGGATTGGCACATGCCCCGAAGTGGGGTCCTATCACAAGTTTGTTTTTTCTATATTATTTATATCCTGTTTATGAAACCAAAATGCTTTGGCCCAATATCCTTGACCAAAGTCCCTTCTGTCCCAACCCAGGCCACGGTGCAAGCACTGGTATCAGAACTGGAAAATCCTTCAAGATCCTCAGTATCAGTCTTTCACTCAAAGGGGCTGTCAAGAAAGGCACATGGAAATCTACCGTCCTTATGAGTGGGCTTCAGACACACAGACAGTCTCAGCATACGGCCACCGACTGCTCTCCCTACAAACTCTGCTCACAGGAAAAGAAGTCAGAGTGTAACCCAAATATTTATTAAGTGTCAGACAAAGGATGTCAGGAAGTCGTGGATAAATTCATCTCTCTGAAAGTATTCCCTGGGGAGTGACACGGTTGAAACCCTTGATGATGGAAACTGCTCTGTTGTCCAGAGCATTAAAAGATGACTATAGGGCTTCCCTGGTGGCACAATGGTTGGGAGTCCGCCTGCCGATGCAGGGGACACGGGTTCGTGCCCCGGTCCGGGAAGATCCCACATGCCGCGGAGCGGCTGGGCCCGTGAGCCATGGCCGCTGAGCCTGCACGTCCGGAGCCTGTGCTCCGCAACGGGAGAGGCCACAGCAGTGAGAGAGGCCCGCATACAGAAAAAAAAAAAAAAAAAAAAAAGACTACATTAGGGCAATCGTTTCGGGCTGAGGCCTTTCATTTTAAAAAAGAGCCTGTTAAACTGAGCTTCAGAAGTGGTCAAAATGATCTGAAACATTTGCAGAGGGGCCCTTTAAGAAGGGTAAGGCAAGCTGCAGGGGGGAATAGGAGTGGAAAGCAGTGCTTTGTAATCTGAGACTGTCTCTTTGCATTTAAACCTGAAATGTCTCCAGGCAATAATCCAAGAGTAGTTTAGAAGGAATACACTGAGTATATACATTGAATATAAATGATCATTGCCTGCTGGAAGCCCGTCCCTCTTGAAAATGAATTAGAAGAGATATGAGCCCATTTGTTTAACAGGTGGCTACGTAATCCAGTCCATCCAGTCCCAGAAAAATCTTATCCCATTGTTTTTGACTGAGACAGAATCTGTATTTCCACCTGCTGCTAAAGGCAGCATTACTTTCTCAAAGTCCATCTCAGCGTAGCGATATATATCAATAAAGCATGAATGAATTGCTCATGCAAGACTCCTGCATATTCCGGGGAAAATGGGTGAGATTCTCTGAAGACTTCTCTCATCAACGCTCACTGAGTCTCTGCTATACGAGTGAGTCTTGGCTGAAGAAGTCAGTTCTAGCTCTTTGTGGGATTTCTTCTTACGTTCACCAGTTCCTAACATCACTGAATGTCCCTCTAGACATCTGAAATGTTTCAGAGAAAAGAGGGCTACGTTTTTATCTTTGGAAAGTAATCTTAATCTTAGGATATGTATAAAATAAGTCTCAGTGTACGGATAATCCCAAAGTAGGGGGGAAAGAAGCCTGCCCCTGAAATAAGCACCCTAAGTTCACAGGGCTAAGTTCTCTGTGAAATTGGGGTGCTCTCTGTAAAGCAGGGGCCGAGAGCCAAGCTTCCTGGGGTCAAACCCCAGCCCTGGCACTTAGCAACTGGGTGACCTGTATTTTGGCAACAATAATTAAATGCCCTGTGCATCACTTTTCTTAGACAGTTAACTTCTAAAGTTTATTTAAATGAGGGGGAGGGGCAATATAGGGGTGGGGGAGTGTGAGGTACAAACTACTGAGTATAAGTTCAAGGCTGTATGTACAACATGGAGAATACAGCCAATATTTTGTGATAACTGTAAATGGAAAGTAACCTTTAAAAATTGTATAAATTAAAATTTTTTTAAAAAATAAAGTGTATTGAAATGATTTGAGTTTCTTTAGGAAACTCAATGAATTTGAATACGAAGCTGATACATTCTGCCCACCATCAAAGCTCACGGAAGGAGTTTAAATTGTGAACCAAGCCCCAAAACATCAAGGATGAATGTGCCAGGAGACAGAGGAACAGTGGCCGTAGTTGACCCTGCCTGATATTCGAAACACAGTCACAGACCTGATACTGAGCAGGACCCTGTGGGCTCCTGGGCACAAAAGCCTTTCTGTGTCCCCCATTTCTTCATTACAGGAAATAGGCTTCATTCAGCCTCCGTGACCTTCCCTGAGTTCCAACGGGCAGGTTCAAGCAGTTGTTAGTAAGGGAAGAGATGGGATGCAGAGACAAGGGAGGCGCAGTCAGGAGACCATAGTGCAGCCTTGGGGCAGGTCCTGGCTCCCCCTCAAGGGATGCACAGAACAATATCTTTGAGCCGTTTTGCAGATACTGAAACCCCCGTCAGGTGGGAGAAGTTAACTGCATGCTGCCCACAAGCACGGAGACCCCAGACCAATAGGAACCAGAAGGTTGATGATGCCGACTCCCACTTACCTCACCACCAACCAATCAGAAGAAGGTCCACGAGCTGACCACGCCCTCTTTGAGCCATTGCTATAAAACTCTTCACTACCCCCCTCCAGGTCAGGACACACAGTTTTGAGGGCATTAGCCCGCTGTGGCCCCCTTTGCCTGACAAAGCAATGAAGCTATTCTTTTCTGGTGCGCCCAAAACTCTGCCTCCGAGATTTAATTCGGAGTCGGCCCAAGACCTCAGTAACACCATCTCCCCAGTGCGGCTCTGTTTACTGAGGGCGCGAAGCTGGGCGGCTGCAGATCTACACTGGCTAGTCCCAAGGTCTCTCCGCATGATGCCCAAACAATTCCAGAATGTTAGTTCTTCATTAGAGATGCTAAAGACAGAAAGGAACAAAAGATCTCATTAATATTGAAATCTGAACGATGCTGACAGGAACAAAAGGTTGGGGATGGAGCAGTATCTATCCTCTGGCCAACAGGAAATATATGACACATCTCCCATCAGACTGGAACAATGCAAGTCCAAATTACCAGCAACAAGGAGGACAAACTTAGGCAATAACGTCCAAACTGCCTGACAACTTATTCTTAGCTGCCTGGCTCCTGGTGACGGGTGAAGGGGAGGAAATTCATGCCGAGAAACAGAAGAACGGTGTTTTCTGTAGGCATGTTTGCCAAGCCTTGCCAAAAGAGAAAGAAATGGGCTTAAACCACTTTTGGATTTTTCTCCATCTCCTTCTAATAACATCAGGACCCGTCTGAGGGTTTCTCCGGAAGCCCGTTGGAGCCCACAGCAGACAAGGACCCTTTGGAGATAAGTCAGTGCAGAGAGACTGTTCTGAACCTATTTCATCAGCACTGCGGGGATCCCCACAAGGTCCTCAATCCCACCTCCCAGGTGCCTGGGCCTCACCTTCCATTAGGTTTATCTCCTTCTACAGTGCAGGACACGTGGAAGATGAGAACCACAGCCCCCAGGCAAAACGCGTCTGCACATCTCTTTCAACTGGATGACTTGCCAACAATCAAAAGTCTTACATAACATGTGGACTTTCAGAAACACCTGTCTTTAATTCTGTCTTTACAGGAGAGAGGAAATAGGAAGGGACTGTGTGTCCACTTTTCGGTACCATGAATTCGCACATGCAGTGGACTAATGCTTACTCACCACCCACTGAGCCCAGACACTTAACCCTCTCCTGCCTCAGTTTCCTGGGCTGTAAAATGGGCATAAGAGTGGTACCTACTCTGTCGGGGTGCTGGGCGGGTCGGAGGCTGCAATGTGTAAAGAACCAGTGGACCAGAGTCTGGCACGGTGTCACCGTGGGCTGTGGCTGTTCTCGCTGCTCCTTCTAACTGACTCTTTGGGGCAGGAAGACAAGTGAGACACGGACCTGCCCTCAAGGGGCAAACCTGCCACCTGTACAGGGGCACACGACATGCTGAGTCCCTAATACGTGCATCTACACAGGGCACAGAAGCACAAGAGGTGAGGACCCCGGTGTGGGAGGCGGGATGCAGAACGGCAGGAAGGAGGCGGCTGCACAGATCCCAGGGGCACCTGAGCCAGAGTCCAGAGGACAGCTGGGGTGTGTCCAGATGCAGGGAGTCGGGGAGGGATGCTGGGCCCAGGAAGTAGCACGGGCCCAGGAAAAAGATGTGAAAACCACACAGAAGAAGGCAGAAATCAGAGAAGGAGAGAAATCGAGTCCAGATGTGCCTCTGGATCTAACTCCGTCTACAGCTGCATGAGTCCATATATTTCCCCTTTCCGGGCTTAAGACAGTTGGATTTGCGTTTCTGTCACTTGCAACCAAAACAAAAGAAAGCTCACCCATACAGGATTTCACCGCAGGCCTGCCAGATCCCACTGCCCCCTACACCTGTCCAGTCCCCTCCACCTGAATCGTGATGTCTCTGGCTCAGTGACATCAGCTCTCAGATGCCTCTCTAAGGACCATGTTCAGGACACGCCCACCTTCCACCTTATCCTCTCTGTGAATCCAACCACTTAAGGAAAATCGGGTCACACGGCCTTTTGCAGGGGCTACGTGATGACCCAGGAAATGCAGCTGCTCTCTCGAAGCTTCCTGCATCCTCCAGCGGTGACACTGGGCTCTATTTAGTGACCCCACACAAGCGGCAGAAACCTCGTGTTTTTTTTCCGACAGCACATCTGCTGCCTACCCTTGCCCTTCACAGACGAAGTTTGGAAATAAAGACCTTCCCTGGGGCAGAGAAGGCTTTAAAATGTTAATACCCTTTTAGGAGGCCTTTAGCATCTCATTATTTCAAGTCCGGCTGATACCAGAAGGCTGGAAACTTAATTATTGCAGCCAAAAGTTGGAGGGTACCCTCTTCAAGACAGCATGAGTTTACACTGATTTCTCTCCAAGCGTGAATGAGTTCATCCCCTGCTGGTGACGTATGCCGGGGCTTCTGTGGTTCTGGAGACTGCAACTCACTGACCAACAGTACAATTACCAACACATTAAAAACAGAAGGCCATCACTTGGTCGGCAAGATAGACACTCAAAGATTAAATCACAATTACAACATGGAGATTGCATTTTTCTTCCTCCCTCTGAAGACCTTGAAAGACACTTAGCAAAGAACCACAAATGTGCTGTTGCTGGCAGCATAAAGACCCTCAAAGCTGTCTAGATCTTAATCCCCCAAACTTCTAATATGTCACTTTACACGGTAGGTGGAACTGTGACCCCAGAATGATATATCCAAGCTCTAGCCCCTGGAAGCTGTGAATGTGACCTTATTTGGAAACAGGGTCTTTGCAGATATAATTAACTTAAGGATAGTGAGATGAGATCATTGTGAATCAGGGTGGCCCCTAAATCCAATGACGAACGCCCTTATAGGAGAATAAGGCCACACGGAGACAGAAGAGAAGTGAAGACGGAGGCAGAGACGGGAGGGATGCGGCCACAAGCCGGTGACACCTGGGGCCCCCAGAGGCTGGAAGAGTCAGGGAAGGATCCTCCCCTAGAGCTTCTGGAGGGGGTGTGGCCCTGCCAACACCTTGATTTCAGACTTCAGGCCTCCAGAACTGGGAGAGAACAGGTTTATGTTGTTTTAAGCCACTGAGTTTGTGGGAACTGATACGGCAGCTCTAGGAAACTAATACATGTGGCAAAGGGACTCTGCACATGTATTTGAGATAAGGACCTCGAGGTGAAGGGATTATCCTGGGATAGCCAGGTGGGCCTAATGTAATCACAAAGGTCCTTATTAGGGAGAGGCAGGAGGCTCAGACCCAGAGAAACAGAGGTGATGATGGAACCAGAGGTCAGAGAGAGAGAGAGATTTGAAGATGCTACGATGTTGACTTTTAAGATGGAGAAAGGGGCCACAGCCCAGAAAGGCAGGCAGCCTCTAGAAGCTGGAAAAGGCAAACAGATTCTCTGCTAGAGCTTCCAGAAGCAACGCAGCCCTGCCAACCAACCCATTTTAGGGTCCTGACCTCCAGTACCATCAGATAATAAATGTGCATTGTTTTAAGCTACTAAATTCACGTTCATTTGTTACAGCAGCAAGAGGAAACTGACACATGTGCCTTCCAGGTCATGGGGGTGGAAACAAAATTCCTTTGCAAATTCAGAAAACTTTATTTATCAACTGACTCCCTGATGGGAAAGCCATAGGAATGATACTTTACTACTAGCTCATAAAGGTGCTCCCCCACAGAGTCAGGATTTGAGCTGCCATCAGCTGTTTGGAAGCCTACCCCCGCCCCCAAAACTCACTCCCTCTGCATTCTTTTTCTTTATGTTGAGCTAGAGTGGTTCCCTTTTGACTCCCACTCTTGAAATCTAAAAAGCACAAATCTACCCCATATTCCGAAGGATGGCCCTTGAAAGACTTCAAAAGAGCTGTCATGTTTCCCTCCTCACCTCTCCCTGGGCCTTTTCTTCTCACCACCAGGCTCAACACTCACACTTCCTTCAATCATTTCTCCTGTGATTTGATTTCAAGGGCCCTCAGCCCCTCAGACACTCTGACAGAATACGATCCAATTTCCAGCTTCCACTTATGCCTAGAAAGATACAGGATTCTCCATCAGAGGGACGAGTGACATGTATCATCTTTGACTTATAGAGACCAGGGGACAAGAAATAGCTCCCTTTCCTCTGAAACCTACTATCAAAAAACCAGCAGCACAAGTGTGACGAGAAATCATAAATGTCCCTCCACCTCCACGCGGGAGGCAAGAGGAAAGGGTGGAGACTGCGGTGACCTGGATGCACCGGCCTTACGCACAGGGGCGTCCTCTGCTCACTTCCGGGTTGAGGGTCACAGGAAGCAGTGTGGGCCCAGGGCTACTCAACCGTGTGAATTTCAGAAGAAGCTGGAAATCCAGATTTCTATGTGATTTGCCAATTTTACAGGATGGCAGCAAATTAAATACACACACACACACACACACTCCTCTGAACCAGATGCAGCCTGCAGTCTGCCTACCTGTGACCTCTGTTTTGGGGTCACGCACCCATTAATGCCAACAAAAATCGTATCAGCCTGTGGCAGCCGCTTCAGACAGGTGGTTCCACAGGGAATTAGAGCCATGATCTTGTAATAACTTTTAATGGAGTATAAGCTGTAAAAATATGGAATCGCCATGCTGCACACCTGAAACTAATACAATATTGTAAATCCACTATACTTCAATTTAAAAACACAGCTGGTTCATCAGATCTCACTGTGAACAAAACTGCCAAGGTTTCTTGCGCACACACACATGCAGTTAATATGCATCTTCTATGTATGTTTTTTTTAACATAGAAGTACTTGTCCACTTAAAATGTGACACAGATCGCTTCCAATCTTGCCAAGGTTCCAGCCCTTCAAAATCCTTTATGTCCTCAGATTTATTCCCCCTGATGTCATACGGTCCCAAGTCGAAGAAGCCAATTTGTGTATCACTACAATTAACACCGTCCTGAATTTATACCTTGTCCCTTACCTAAGTCACAATCCCAACGCTCAGAATTGCCATCGCATGACGATCTTTGGTGAAACCTGCAAGACTCTCCCTGGGGAATCACACAGCGTTTCCTGCACCATGAGGCAGTGACCAGGAGACAAATCCACAGACCAAGGGTGTCTCTCCCTGGGGTGCTAATGAGCATCCACGTGTTTAGGTGCCCCTGGGGTGATGCCCAGGCCAGCGGACAGCTCTGAGGACGACGCTGTACATCTTAGCGTTATGACAAAATGTATAACAAATATTGACACGAAAGCTGTGACAAATGCATCACAGCCATTTAGTGAATCCCCCTCAATTGACCCAGGCGCCAGGATTTGCAACGGAGCCTGGGCTCCCCTAGAAACGTCTTACAGCAGTTCTGTGCTTGGGGATCTGCACACTCTCGTTTGCTAAGATCAGGCCACAGTTCGCTAGAAGAGAGCCCCATCTTCATGAGGCCACGAAAGCGACCGCTCAGCCGGAAACTACTGCCTTCCAAAGCAATTTCTCTCTCGGGCTCAGGGGAGGATATTTTTAGTATATTTCTGCGAAGGGGAGACAACCAAGTATACGGCAACAATGGGATCCATGAACTTGGGCTTGCCTCTGTAGGGCAGAGCTCTCCAGGTCAGGAGAGCAGAGATCCCGCCCTGGGGGGCTCCACACCAGGCTCTCGGGAGGGAACAAGGCTGAGGGGTCTACAGAGCTGAGCCATCTGTTTGAGCCCAGGGTGGCATAATCACACAGATGCCACCTCCGTGTGCCATACCAATGTCTCCCTCCTGGAATGACAGGGGGATGGTAAATAACAGGCATTTTCAAAGGCAACCAAGGGCAATGAATCAATATTTTTCATTCTGTGCAGATGAGTTTGTATGACTTGGCTCAGATCTTTCTAGACTCAGAATATCAAAGGCTTTAGATTTGTTTAATCAAACCTGCCCACGGAGTCCGAGGCCTGCCAGGAGCCCCAGGGCAAGGCTGTGTGTACTTTGAAGCCAGTCCACCTTCTGTCTCGAGGGGAGAATTAGCATTCCACCCAGAAAGCAGGCGATGCCAAATTGGGGTTTCCTAAGGATTAATTTTTTTTTAAATTAGGCCTCACAGACACATCAATTCTTCCTTATCAAAACCATCTCCGGCTTAAGGCACAGCCTCCTGCAGGTCACTGTAAGAAGGAAGGAATCCGTTCCAGATCTTTTCCGCCACAGGGAAAACCCTGCAGGATTTTCTGTCCACCACAAAGTTCTTCAGACAGGGACCAAGTTTCATTTCACCTCTGAACAGGAGCCAGCAGAGCAGAAAGAAGGAAGAACTCAGCGGTACTGTGTTTTTCTAAAATGAATGAAGACATAGGACCTGGGAGCTCTCTTAGCAGCTTGAAGGAGAAAGGATCATTCTGAAGATGTAAGTCCTTTCTCTCGGGGTCTCTGCTGCAAGAGGAAACTGCCAATCAGGGCGCCAAGAAAAAACGGGCAGAAACTCTAAATTCAGTGACTCAAACAGACCCCTGCAAAGACATGGAAAAACATCGTGGGCTGGTTCTGGCTGAATATGGAGTCCTAAATCCAGCTAATCAGGATGCAGGACGCAGCAGAAATGTGCCACGGCCAGATTTCCCCAGACTGTGAGCTGTGTCCCACTGGTACCCACGTGAAGTTAGGGGGCACATGGATGGACTTTTTAAAAAGTTAATAGTCGTTTCTTTTCATGTAAATTAAGAAAAAGTTAGTACATCAAGCTCATGGACTTTATTGTCTTCTACTGAGACATTTAAGATATTTAAGGTTGAAAAGTGAGGCACTTAAAGAAAATATAATGAGTAAATTATATTATTTGGCACAGGAAGTTGGCAAAAATTGCGAAGATGGCAGGTAGCTGGCTAAAATTCAGGAAATATTGTCCTATGAGCAAAAGAATGGGAAGAGAATTGTTTCCGCTCAAGATTAAGACCGGGGGAAGGAAGCAGCACGGCGCGTGCAGCCTCCTCTGATTCCAGGCGAGTCCCTGCCGTCACTCCCTCCGTCCTCAGCATCCTCATCCCGGTCTCAGCCCTTCGGAGCCTGGGATGCTCAGAGCAGCCCCGAGACAGAAAGGGAGGGAAAGGACCGAATGCCTGGGTATCTGGAGGTAAAGCCCGCGGTACCTTGACGACGTCTTCATCCGCAGACCTGCATTCCACAGCCTCCGACACGTCCACCACCGAACCATCCTCTTGAACGGCCACGACCTTGACGGGAACCGAAACAACCTTTCCGGTGAGAATGGCCGTGTTCAGAACCTCCGTGTCCTGTGCGGGAGAAAAGAGGGCGCGTGTCAGCCACAGGCACGCCCGTGAGCCCCGGGAGGGGTCACCAGCAGGCTACCTCCGACCTTAGTTGTTGTTCTACAATTTACAAAACTGTCTGTGCCCTACAGACACACCTCGCACACGGCGCAGGAGTTCTTTTCGATATTTGCCAAATCTTAGCTCGACGTTCATTTGGTAAACGACGGCCTATGTTCAGGGCTTATTCACATAGTGAACACAGCCTTCGTTTTGGTTTCAAATTAGGAAAGACAGCATCACAGAGAAGAGAAGAGGAGAGAACTAGCTGCAGGTTATAAGCCTCCGCGCTCCTGAGCTGACCACCAGCGCCCTCTACCCCCAAACCTCCAAGCGCCCCCTCCTCGGGATTTCCCAGCCAAGCCTGGGAAATCACAATCCCTGGCCCACAATCCCTGCGCTAGCTATTGTGAAACTGACATCATGTTAATTTCTCTCCTCCTCTGACATCCTTCAAAGTTCTGTAGGTTTTATCTTCCTAATTTATCTCCCATCGGTCAAATTCTTGTCATCCCCAGGACCAATTCCCCCACGGAGGGAGAATCCCCCCCACTTGGAAAACCATGACGGCCCCTAACTGGCCTCCCTGAGTCCACTCTCTTCACAGCAGCTGGAAGCTAATCTTTTTTATTTCAATATAATTCAGATGATTTCTCTCCTAGATTAAAACTCTTTGAAAACATCCTAGGGTTCTTAGAGATGAAGTCCAAACTCGCTGACCTGGAGGGACCTAACGCTCACCCACCTCTCTAGCTCCTTCTTGCCCCTTCCTGCTGCCCCCCATCACAGTCAAGCCTCAAACAGAGGACTTTTTTGTTCTTCCAACAGTGAATCTCATTCATGCCTTCCGCTCTTTCATATGCAGAGCTCTCTACCGAAAACACGCCTCCCTGTTCCTTCCATCCTTCAGATCTCAACGTAAATGTCCACTTCTTTGGAGA
>NW_021703765.1:82319386-82346886 GCF_005190385.1 Monodon monoceros | reverse complement strand
TAGAAAACAATATAATCAGTAAAAATAAAGCAAGAGTAAGTTATTTTGAAAGATTTAAAAATGGGCAAAGCTGTAGTTAGATTGATGAGAGAGAGAGAGATGGAATACAGACTTCTAAAATCAGGAATAAAAGAGGGACCAAGCTTATGGAACAAAAAAATTATAGAGGCATACTAGAGCAATAGTATGCTAAAAACGAGATGCAAAAGAATAAATCCCTAGCGAGACACAAACTACCAAAACTGACTCAAGGAGAAGTTCAAATTTTGGTAGACCTATAACAAAGAGATTGAAGTAAAAATCAAAATATTTCCCACAAAGAGAAGTCCAGTACCACATGGCTTCACCAGTAAAGTCTAAAAAATGCTTAAAGAAAAACTGTCTCCAATTTTCAGAAATTCTTCCATGAATTAGAAGAGGAAATAGTCCCCAATTTATTCAATAAGTTTTCGTCTTTTTCAGATATATGCCCAGGAGTGGGATTGTAACTCCAATTTGGAAAGACACATGCACACCAATGTTCATAGCAGCACTATTTACAATAGCCAAGACGTGGAAGCAACCTAAATGTCCACTGACAGATGAATGGATAAAGAAGATGTGGTACATATATACAATGGAATATTACTCAGCCATAAAAAAGAATGAAATAATGCCATTTGCAGCAACATGGATGGACTAGAGATTATCATAATGAGTGAAGTAAGTCAGACAAAGATAAATTTTATATGATATCACTTATATGTGGAATTTAAAAAATTAACACAAATGAATTCATTTACAAAACAGAAACAGATTCACAGACATAGAAAACAAACTTATGGTTCCCAAAGGGGAAAGGGGAGGGGAGGGATAAATTAGGAGCTTGGGATTATCAGATGCACACCACTATATATAAAATAGATAAATAACAAGGATTTACTCTACAGCACAAGGAACTATATCCAATATCTCTTAATAACCTATAATGGAAAAGAATCCAAAAATATATATGTATAACTGAATCACTTTGCTGAACATCTGAAACTAACACAGTATTGTAAATCATCTATACTTCAATTAAAAGAAAAAAATTCCTTATCCATATACAAACATTGAAACAGAATTTTCATGTAAATCACAAAGAAAATTTAATGGACTTACAAAAACATCTAATGCTTTCTTAAATAAAGTTTCTCATCTCACTGTTTAAAAAAAGAAGAAAAGTTCACTGTTTTTAGCTATGAAAATCTAGGAGTAGCATGTAACTTTTTTTTTTCAACATCTTTATTGGAGTATAATTGCTCTACAATGGTGTGTTAGCTTCTGCTTTATAACAAAGTGAATCAGCCATACATATCCCCATATCCCCATATCACTTCCCTCTTGCGTCTCCCTCCCACACTCCCTATCCCACCCCGCTAGGTGGTCACAAAGCACCGAGCTGATCTCCCTGTGCTATGCAGCTGCTTCCCACCAGCCATCCATTCTACACTTGGTAGTGTATATATGTCCATGCCACTCTCTCACCTTGTCCCATCCCACCCTTCCCACTCCCCATGTCCTCAAGTCCACTCTCCATGTCTGCGTCCTTATTCCTGTCCTGCCGCTAGGTTCTTCAGAACTTTTTTTTTACATTCCATATATATGTGTTAGCATATAGTATTTGTTTTTCTTTCTGACTTACTTCACTCTGTATGACAGACTCTAGGTCTATCCACCTCACTACAAATAACTCAATTTCATTTCTTTTTATGGCTGAGTAATATTCCATTGTATACATGTGCCACATCTTCTTTATCCATTCATCTGTTGATAGACACTTAAGTTGCTTCCATGTCCTGGCTATCGTAAATAGTGCTGCAGTGAACATTGTGGTACATGACTCTTTTTGATTTACGGTATTCTCAGGGTATATGCCCAGTAGTGGGATTGCTGGGTCGTATGGTAGTTCTATTTGTAGTTTTTTAAGGAACCTCCATACTGTTCTCCATAGTGGCTGTATCAAGTTACACTCCCACCAACAGTGCAAGAGGGTTCCCTTTTCTCCACACCCTCTCCAGCATTTATTGTTTCTAGATTTTTTGATGATGGCCATTCTGACTGGTGTGAGATGATATCTCATTGTAGTTTTGATTGGCATTTCTCTAATGATTAGTGATGTTGAGCATTCTTTCATGTGTTTGTTGGCAGTCTGTATATCTTCTTTGGAGAAATGTCTATTTAGGTCTTCTGCCCATTTTTGGATTGGGTTGTTTGTTTGTTTGTTATTGAGCTGCATGAGCTGCTTGTATATTTTGGAGATTAATCCTTTGTTGCTTAGTTTGCTTAGTTTGCAAATATTTTCCCCCATTCTGAGGGTTGTCTTTTTGTCTTGTTTATGGTTTTCTTTTCTGTGCAAAAGCTTTTAAGTTTTCTTTTCTGTGCAAAAGCTTTTAAGTTTCATTAGGTCCCATTTGTTTATTTTTATTTCCCTTTCTCTAGGAGGTGGGTCAAAAAGGATCTTGCTGTGATTTATGTCATAGAGTGTTCTGCCTATGTTTTCCACTGAGAGTTTTGTAGTGTCTGGCCTTACATTTAGGTCTTTAATCCATTTTGAGTTTATTTTTGTGTATGGTGTTAGGAAGTGTTCTAATTTCATTCTTTTACATGTAAATGTCCAGTTTTCCCAGCACCACTTATTGAAGACGCTGTCTTTTCTCCATTGTATATTCTTTCCTCCTTTATCAAAGATAAGTTGACCATATGTGCATGGGTTTATGTCTGGGCTTTCTATCCTGTTCCATTGATCTATATTTCTGCTTTTGTGCCAGTACCATACTGTCTTGGTTACTGTAGCTTTGTAGTATAGTCGAAAGTCAAGGAACCTGATTCCTCCAGCTCCATTTTTCCTTCTCAAGATTCCTTTTGCTATTCGGGGTCTTTTGTGTTTCCATACAAATTGTGAAATTTTTTGTTCTAGTTCTGTGAAAAATGCCATTGGTAGTTTGATAGGGATTGCACTGAATCTGTAGATTGCTTTGGGTAGTAGAGTCATTTTCATAATATTGATTCTTCCAATCCAAGAACATGATATATCTCTCCATCTGTTTTTATCATCTTTAATTTCTTTCATCAGTGTCTTATAGTTTTCTGCATACAGGTCTTTTGTCTCCTTAGGTAGGTTTATCCCTCAGTATTTTGTTCTTTTTGTTGCAGTGGTAAATGGGAGTGTTTCCTTAATTTCTCCTTAAGATTTTTTGTCATTAGTGTATAGGAATGCAAGAGATTTCTGTGCATTAATTTTGTATCCTGCTACTTTACCAAATTCATTGATTAGCTCTCGTAGTTTTCTGGTAGCATCTTTAGGATTCTCTATGTATAGGATCATGTCATCTGCAAACAGAGACAGTTTTACTTCTTTTTTAACTTGGATTCCTTTTACTTCTTTTTCTTCTCTGACTGCTGTGGCTAAAACTTCCAAAACTGCATTGAATAATGGTAAGAGTGGGCAACTTTGTCTTGTTCCTGATCTTAGAGGAAATGCTTTCAGTTTTTCACCATTGAGAATGATATTGGTTGTGGGTTTGTCATATATGGCCTTTATTATGTTGAGATAAGTTCCCTCTATGTCTACTTCCTGGAGGGTTTTTATCATAAATCAGTGTTGAATTTTGTCAAAAGCTTTTTCTGCATCTATTGAGTTGATCATATGGTTTTTCTCCTTCAATTTGTTAATATGGTGTATCACATTGATTGCTTTCCACATATTGAAGAATTCTTGCATTCCTGGGATAAACCCCACTTGATCAGGGTGTATGATCCTTTTAATGTGCTGTTAGATTCTGTTTGCTATTATTTTGTTGAGGGTTTTTGCATCTATGTTCATCAGTGACATTGGCCTGTAGTTTTCTCTTTTTTGTGACATCTTTGTCTGGTTTTGGTATCAGGGTGATGGTGGCCTCGTAGAATGAGCTTGGGAGTGTTCTTCCCTCGGCTATATTTTGGAAGAGTTTGAGAAGGATAGGTGTTAGCTCTTCTCTAAATGTTTGATAGAATTCGCCTGTGAAGCCATCTGGTCCTGGGCTTTTGTTTGTTGGAAGATTTTTAATCACTATTTCAATTTCAGTGCTTGTGATTGGTCTGTTTACATTTTCTATTTCTTCCTGGTTCAGCCTTGGAAGGTTGTGCTTTTCTAAGAATTTGTCCATTTCTTCCAGGTTGTCCATAGTATTGGCATATAGTTGCTTGTAGTAATCTCTCATGATCCTTTGTATTTCTGTAGTGTCAGTTGTTACTTCTCCTTTTTCATTTCTAAGTCTATTGGTCTGAGTCTTCTCCCTTTTTTTCTTGATGAGTCTGGCTAATGGTTTATCAATTTTGTTTATCTTCTCAAAGAACCAGCTTTTAGTTTTATTGACCTTTGCTATCGTTTTCTTCATTTATTTCTGATCTGATCTTTATGATTTCTTTCCTTCCGCTAACTTTGGGTTTTTTGTTCTTCTTTCTCTAATTGCTCTAGGTGTAAGGTTAGGTTGTTTATTTGAGACGTTTCTTGTTCCTTGAGGTAGGACTGTATTGCTATAAACTTCCCGCTTAGAACTGCTTTTGCTGCATCGCATAGGTTTTGGGTCATTGTATTTTCATTGTCATTTGTTTCTAGGTATTTTTTGATTTCCTCTTTGATTTCTTCAGTGATATCTTGGTTATGTAGTAGTGTATTGTTTAGCCTCCATATGTTTGTATTTTTTACAGTTTTTTTCATGTAATTGATATCTAGTCTTATAGCGTTGTGGTTGGAAAAGATACTTGAAATGATTTCAATTTTCTTAAATTTACCAAGGCTTGATTTGTGACCCAAGATATGATCTATCCTGGAGAATGTTCCATGAGCACTTGAGAAGAAAGTGTATTCTGTTGTTTTTGGATGGAATGTCCTATAAATATCAATTAAGTCCATCTTGCTTAATGTGTCATTTAAAGCTTGTGTTTCCTTATTTATTTCCATTTTGGATGCTCTGTCTATTGGTGAAAGTGGGGTGTTAAAGTCCCCTACTATGATTGTGTTACTGTCGATTTCCCGTTTTATGGCTGTTAGCATTTGCCTTATGTATTGAGGTGCTCCTATGTTGGGTGCATAAATATTTACAATTGTTATATCTTCTTCTTGGATTGATCCCTTGATCATTATGGAGTGTCCTTCTTTGTCTCTTGTAATAGTCTTTATTTTAAAGTCTATTCTGTCTGATATGAGAATTGCTACTCCAGCTTTCCTTTGATTTCCATTTGCATGAAATATCTTTTTCCATCCCCTCATTTTCAGTCTCTATGTGTCCCTAGGTCTGAAGTGGGTCTCTTGTAGACAGCATATATACGGGTCTTGTTTTTGTATCCATTCAGCCAGTCTATGTCTTTTGGTTGGAGCATTTAATCCATTTACATTTAAGGTAATTATCAATATGTATGTTCCTATTACCATTTTCTTAATTGTTTTGGGTTTCTTATTGTAGGTGTTTTCCTTCTCTTGCGTTTCCTGCCTAGAGAAGTTCCTTTAGCATTTGTTGTAAAGCTGGTTTTGTGGTGCTGAATTCTCTTAGCTTTTGCTTGTCTATAAAGGTTTTAATTTCTCCGTCAAATCTGAATGAGATCCTTGCTGGGTCGAGTAATCTTGGTTGTAGGTTTTTCCCTTTCATCACTTTAAATATGTCCTGCCAGTCCCTTCTGGCTTGCAGAGTTTCTGCTGAAAGATCAGCTGTTAACCTTATGCGGATTCCCTTGTATGTTATTTGTTGTTTTTCCCTTGCTGCTTTTAATATTTTTTCTTTGTACTTAATTTTTGACAGTTTGATTAATATGTGTCTCGGCCTGTTTCTCTTTGGGTTTATCCTGTATGGGACTCTCTGTGCTTCCTCCACTTGACTATTTCCTTTCCCATATTAGGGAATTTTTCAACTATAATCTCCTCAAATATTTTCTCAGTCCCTTTCTTTTTCTCTTCTTCCTCTGGGACCCCGATAATTCGAATGTTGGTGCATTTAATGTAGTCCCAGAGGTCTCTGAGACTGTCCTCAATTCTTTTCATTCTTTCTTCTTTATTCAGCTCTGTGGTAGTTATTTCCACTATTTTATCTTCCAGGTCACTTATCCTTTCTTCTGCCTCAGTTATTCTGCTATTGATTCCTTCTAGAGAATTTTTTATTTCATTTATTGTGTTGTTCATCATTGTATGTTTGCTCTTTAGTTCTTCTAGGTCATTGTTAAACGTTTCTTGTATTTTCTCCATTCTATTTCCAAGATTCTGGATCATCTTTACTATCATTACTCTGAATTCTTTTTCAGGTAGACTGCCTATTTCCTCTTCATTTGTTTGGTCTGGTGGGTTTTTACCTTGCTCCTTCATCTTCTGTGTGTTTCTCCATCTTCTCATTTTGCTTATCTTACTGTGTTTGGGGTCTCCTTTTCACAGGCTGCAGGTTTGTAGTTCCCGTTGTTTTTGGTGTCTGCCCCCAGAGGGTAAGGTTGGTTCAGTGGGTTGTGTAGGCTTCCTGGTGGAGGGGACTGGTGCCTGTGTTCTGGTGGATGAGGCTGGATCTCGTCTTTCTGGTGGGCAGGACCACGTCTGGTGTTGTGTGTGGGGGTGTCTGTGAACTTATTATGATTTTAGGCAGCCTCTCTGCTAATGGGTGGGGTTGTGTTCCTGTCTTGCTAGTTGTTTGGCATGGGGTGTCCAGCACTGGAGCTTGCTGGTCATTGAGTGGAGCTGGGTCTTAGCTTTGAGACGGAGATCTCTGGGAGATCTCTCGTCGATTGACATTATGTGGGGTCGGGAGGTCTCTGATGGACCAATGTCCTGAATTTGGCTCTCCCACCTGAGAGGCTCAGGCCTGACAGCTGGCTGGAGCACCAAGACCCTGGAGAAGATGGGCTATGAGTTCGGTGTCAGCCACTGCCCTGTTGTAGCTGTCTCAGCTGTCTTCAAAGGTCCCCCAGATACATTGGGTTATTCCACCATTCCTCAGAACTTGCACATGCCAGTCTGAGATTTGTAGATGTCCTCCTGATACTCTTAATTGAAATACCTTTGCATTCATGGTGGTGAGAGATATGCTAATAGTCTTGGTTCTCTGCAGTTCAGAGGCTGGGACAGTCTGAGCCTTCATGTGGCCAAGTCAGGAGCAGCTGGCCACTGGTCCCAAAGTGACCACATGTCAGATTCCAAGAAGGCTTTCTGCAGCGCCCGAGCAGCAGTCCCAAGCAGCCGCTCCGCTCAGCTGCAGCACTCTGACCGGGGAACTCGGTGGGACCCTCCATCGAGGATTTCTGCCGGCCCTAGAGCCTGACTTGCCCACCCAGGCAAGGAGCTGCGGAGAGCGTCTCCCGGCCCCGTGTCACCAGAGCGTGGACACCTGGAAGCTGCGCGGCCAACAGCGCGGGAGCTGAGAGGTGGGTCTGCGTGTAACTTTTCAGCGTATTATTTTGACTACATACTCTCAGGCTAAAGATAAAAGTAACTTTAAACACACTGAATTCTATTTAGGTTTGTTTTCCACAGCAGTATGGGTTAGCAATTCCAAAACTACTTTAGTGTGTTCTAGGATGGAGCAAATAATATATGTTGGTTAATGAGAGCCGGGTTTCTCACTGCTAGAGAAGTGAGTTTTAAAATGGAAAGAAGAGTGCACTCTGTGGTCATGAGTTGGAATTAGAAACACCAGCATGAACTCCTGGGGGAAGGTGGGTGTAGGCGTGTTTATATGTGTGTAAATGTAGGTGTGTGTGTGTATGTATGTACTTTCCTAGTTCCGTTCGCTGAGAGGGCTTAGATACAGACAATGGTGCCTTAGTAATCAGCACACCTAGACCCAGATTTTAGTTCTAAACACCACTCTCTAAGAAAGGAAACAGAGCTCCTTAGAGAAATGGCTGATTCCAGGGCCGAGGGCCAGAAAGTACAAGATAAAGAGCCTAAAATATATTGTGGACCCAGAAGGTAACAAAGTGCTCGAACAGGTGTCAAAAGGACCCAGGAGACAGCTTGAAGGAGCTCCCACTGGCCAACCTGGGACAATTTTACAACACTACAAATAACTGTAAGTGCTAATAATATAACACAAGATATATAATATATTATATGTAATACACAATAAGCTTCTGAGTCCATACTGATATAAACAAACGAACAGAGGAGAAAGAAAACTTCATTCTTAGGGTAGCATTCCAACTAATAAATGTAAAAAAGAATGATGAAATTAGAATACCGTCCTCTGGCAGCCACCATTTATTACTATAATTGTTTCAGGCAGGGATCATTATGGATGCTGCTAGTGGTTAAAAGTATGATAAGAAGGAGGATATTTGTAGAGTGTCAGTGTACCTCTGTGCAAGAGACTTATTAATTTCAAAGAGAAAAGACAGTAACTTTATGGTACCAAAAGCTAGCATACATCACATTAGCCACGTGATCAAAGATAAAGTCACTAGTAATGGGATAAAGAGGCATCACGTGTCCTGAAAGAGGATATAACATTTTCTGAAGTGTTCTCCCTCACCACCCCCGACAAAAAAAGGGACTCTGATAATGAAGAAACATCAGACAAACCTAAATTATGGGGCACTCTACAAAAGCGTTGGTCTGTACATTTCAAGTACATCATAGCCTGAAAGACAAGGACTGAGAAACTTCCAGATCAAAGAGGAATAAGAGACATAACAAAGGTGTGTGTGATCCTAGATCAGATCCTCAAACAAGAAAAAATACTTTCCTTTGGCTTTCATGACTGTTGGTGGGACAATCGATGAAATTCGAACAAGGTCTGGGGATGACATAAATCTTAGTACCAGTATTAATTTCCTGATTTTGATAATTTCACTCTATTTACGGAAGGGCTTGGGGGCAATTCACACTGAAGTATGTACAGGTAAAGGATCATTGTGTGTACAACTCTCAAACATTTCATAAAAACAGTAATAATGTGTGTTTGTGTAGAGAAGATGTTAACATTTGGGGAATTTCGGTGGAAGTATTTGGCAAATGCATTTATTCAGATTCATGGGAAATTTTTAAATCACATGAAGAACCAAAAGAACCTACAATAAAAGCAAATCAATGAATAAATGAACAAAGACAGAAGATATGGTACGTCCCTACTGAACATAATTCATGACAATTAATCTCCTTAAACACTTAGATAAGTGTCTGGTACCATACTAAGTGATTTACATGCATTACCTGTTAATAATGCCTAATTGTAATAAATACAGTATAATATGAATTAACATCTAACAACAAAAAAAGCAGTACAGAACGGGGCCTGGTATGTCTTGATAAATATTAATTGGTTTTACTAATCTCATTTAATCCTCAAACATCCCTATTGAAGGATTACTATTTTCATTCTCATTTTACGAACGGGGGAACCAAAACTGAAAAGGATTCCTTAATCTGGCCAGAATCACTCTTCTGCTAAACCGCCCAGCCAGGCTGTGAATCCAAGCCCGCTGCCCTGGCTGCCGTGCTAGCTCTCCTCCCAGCCTCTCACCGGTAAAACGGACCTAACAATCTACTTGGCCTCGCTCAAAAGTTCTAAGCATATGATAGATTTGTAGAGGCTTTGATTTTAAAACCGATAAAAAGATGTTTTACAAATGTGAGGATTACATTTTAGTAGAGATGGCCAAGTAGTCCCCAAGCCCCAAGCCATGACCACATGTGGCTTCTGGTATGTTCCATTCCAGACCGCCCCCAGCCTGTGAAGTTCTGGATCTGCAAGACAGCTGTAAACTTCGCTCAGAGATAAGCAAGATGTTGGCTCCAACTGAAATAATGGCTCTCAGTCCCACTGTTTGTATTATATAACTGCAGTCAGCCCAGTTCTTTCTCTCTGGGTAGTTATTTTTGGATTCTGGTCATTTATTATACACAAAGCAGTAAGTGATTTCAAAACTCAGCTCTTTATGAATCCTTGAATAACACGAGGAAAGTTTTCTCAAATAGGATAGCACTGCGAAAATCCTATCCAGACGTCCTAGCTTTGAGGGAAGAAGCAGAAGTTATTCGGAAGGAGTTTCCATCAGGCATCACCAGTGCCCTGGGCAAGCCCATCACTGTGGGTAACCACGAGCATGAGGGGGAAAATGCTCCTTAATGGACATGATTAGGGGTCACACACAGGAAAGATGGCTGTGCAATGGGCCTTAAAGTCAAATTTATCTCCAGGGCCGACACGACAGGCTATCCATGGGTGAGTCCCTACACCTCTCTGTAGGGAGGGAGGTTCTACAGGGAACGGAGGCTGGGCCAATGAAAGCCATGAAGAGACTGAACTCCATGGGGACAGGGACCAGGTTTCTTTTCTTCCTGTGACCCCCGCACTGCCTGGGATGCAGTTAAGATCTCAAACGTAGCTGAAGCCATCCAACTGTGATGTGAGAGTCAAAGACAGAGAACACACAGCTTTAGAACAGAGCAAAACAGAGAGGGGGGAAGACAAAGAAAACACACAAGTTTGAAAAACGACAGAGACAGAGTGAGACAGGGGCAGAGAGAACAACAGAGCACAAGAAGCTGAGACACACAGAGACAGTCACAGAGGCAATGTGAAAGGTGGAGAGGCAGAGCGACAGAACCCACAGAGATTAAATTCCACTCCCAGGCATTCCTGTTTTCTCTGCTTCCCCCAATTCAGGTGGGTCCAGTTTATCCACACCTCTGAGCTCCAACACTGAATAATAATTATATGTGTTTTCTCTAATTCATTCCTCTACTTAACTATTAGCACTTCCTTAATTACAACTGTAACCTGTAAATAGTGGTTTTTGTTGTCTGGGGAAGGGGGGTGACACCTTCTCATCCAGCTTGAAGTAAATTAAAATTTAACACAACTTTCAGTTGCCAGAGACTCAGCAAGCAAGTGACATCGGTTCAATTAAAATCGAAACCAGATCTGATGGCACTAATGAGAAATTGTTCCCGAGGAAAAGCTTAGCTCTGTTGAAACCCAAGCCCACGATAATAACTTTATTTTAATATGGATAAGCCCTCCTGTACAGTGACTGTGAACTGGCTGGTGCTTTGGTGAGTGCAGTGACGGGTTAGATGCTTGGCTGGAGGCGTTGGGCTGATTCTCAATGCTTAAGTCAGACCCCATGTGTGGAAGGATGGAGAAGAAAGGGAGAGAGAGGGAGGGAGATGGGGAGGGAGAGAGAGAGATGGAGAGGAAGAAGGGAAGGGGAGGGAGAGGAAGAGCTTCTGGTCCAAAAGAGAGAGAAAGAAACACTGAGAACTTAGGGCCCTACACAGAGAGAAAGAGACAGAGAGCATGAAACAGACAGGGAGATAGAGAGAGAAAGACAGACTGGGTGAGAGGACACAGGGACACAGACAAATGGAGGAGAAAGGCAGAGAGCCAGCGAGTCAATAAATGAAGCCAGGCCATGATTGGCAGGAAGGAAGACAGGGACAGAGGCAACGGGAAAGAGAGAAAAAAAAGACCTGGAGCTTGTGAGTCACAGCGCTTTCTGCTACGAACGAACAAAAGTGGCTCAGTGCATGTGCTGAAGGACTCACCTGCCCCAGGCCAGCCCTCTCCACCTTTGCACCCTGGGCCCGTTCAGCTGCAGCTGATTCCGCCCAGCTCCAGATCGGAAGATCATTGTCACATGCTGGGACAGTGGGCAAACTGCCCCTGGAAATGGGGTGTACCCACCAGGGTTCTCAACATGGTCATGCCCACCAAGTCTTCCCAGTAGAGCTCAACACAGCTAAAAACGCTTGTTCAGCTCAAGGCATTGTTGGGCATAAAAGTAATCGAAAAGCAACAAAAATTAGCAGGCTCTGTGGAATACTTACGATGTGTGGGCTCTATGTATGTAATAGGGAAGAACAAATCGGACTCCATACGGAATCTGTTCCTTTTACTTTAACCTTTGTATTCTATTGCTTTTGCTACAAGTTAAGAATGTTGCCTCTAGCCTAAAATACACAGGAGAGCCCATTCTCAAGGCTCTGACCTTTAAAGGTGTAATACTTTCCCATTCATATAGAGATAAAAAGTTGCAGAACAGAGAATAACATTTATCCCATTGGAGTTTTATAGATACCTTGTGACCTGACTTACTTGGACAGCTGCAAGAACAAAGGAGTCTGACACCAAGAAATTTTTAACAACTAACCACACCACCTGCTCTTTTAATATAAAAGAAGCCTGAATTTTAACTCAGGTAAGATGGTTCTTTGGGACACTTGTCCACCGTCTTCTCAGTCTGCTGGCTTTCCAGCAAGGTCTCTAGTCCTTGCCCCAACAATTCGTCTCTCTACTTATTGATTTGTCGTGTGGTGAGCAGTATGAGCTTGGACTCGGTAACATGTACACCTTACATAGTTTTGTTTGTTTAATTCTGAGAGTGAATCTATGAGGAGGAACTCTTATCATCCCCATTTTACAGATGAGAATGTGGAGGCACAAAAAAGCACACCAGAATTTATATCACTATATATTTGATTAATATAGTAAATATCTCATTGTACTATTAGAAATTATATTACTAAAACCCAGAAAGTCTCACTCTAGAGCCTGTGCCCTTATCCACTGTGCTATTCTGCTTATTAAGAATAATATCAATATGATGGGGCTTCCCTGGTGGCGCAGTGGTTACGAATCCGCCTGCCAATGCAGGGGACACGGGTTCGAGCCCTGGTCCGGGAAGATCCCACATGCTGCAGAGAGACTAAGCCCACGTGCCAAAACTACTGAGCCTGTGCTCTAGAACCGCGAGCCACAACTACTGAAGCCCACGCACCTACAGCCCGTGCTCTGCAACAAGAGAAGCCACTGCAGTGAGAAGCCTGCGCACCACAATGAAGAGTAGCCCCCGCTCCCCCCAACTAGAGAAAGCCTGCGCACAGCAAAGAAGACCCAATGCAGCCAAAAATAAATAAATAAATAAATAAATAAAATTTATTCTAAAAAAGAATGAAGAACCTAGGGGTAAGACGGGAATAAAGACACAGACCTACTAGAGAATGGACTTGAGGATATGGGGAGGGGGAAGGGTAAGCTGTGACAAAGTGAGAAAGTGGCATGGACACATATACATTACCAAATGTAAGGTAGATAGCTAGTGGGAAGCAGCCGCATAGCACAGGGAGATCAGCTCGGTGCTTTGTGACCACCTAGAGGGGTGGGATAGGGAGGGTGGGAGGGAGGGAGACGCAAGAGGGAAGAGATATGGGAACATGTGTATATGTATAACTGATTCACTTTGTTATAAAGCAGAAACTAACACACCATTGTAAAGCAATTATACTCCAATAAAGATGTTAAAAAAGAATAATATCAATATTAAAATCATAAACACTCCATGCCAGTAGAATGCTGAGCACTTTGCATATTCTAGCTCATTAGTACTGAGAGGGAGGGTCTTTTTTGATTCCTCTCTCCCTTGCATTATTTCTACACATTATTTTATTTTATAGGAATTACCACAATTTGGAAATTTTCTACTCCTTTACTTGCTTTTGATCTACCTCACTCATCAAAGCTTAATTCCTGGGCTTCTGTTTCCACTCATGACCCAGAACTGCTCCATCCGCTATAACTAGAAAATCAGACAAAATACATGAAACAACTGTCTTCAGACACTAGAAAATGGGCAGAAATTTAAAACAAAAACAAAAACGTAAGGTGAGTCCCTTGGTTATCTTAAGAAGAGTAAATCGAAATAAAACTCCACAGTTTTGTTGAGCCGAGAAGACAGAGACTGGCGTTCAGGGAGGTTAAAGCAACTAGAACTCGTGAGGCAGGTAATCGGAGAGGAGGGGGCTGCTGCAGAGAGAAAGAATCCCTAAGATCTGCAGAGGAGCCTTGGGGTCTCTGACTCACTACGTCATTCCTCGGGATCCACAGGGGACTGGTACTCCCCAAGGGTACCAAATCTGTGGATGCTCAAGTCTCATATAAAAGAGCAGAATGTTGGCATATAAACATCTTCCCATATACATTAAATCATCTCCAGGTTATTTATAATACCTAATACAATGTAAACGCTATGTAAATAGTTGACAGTGTGCAGCCAGTTCAAGTTTTGCTTTCTGGAACTTTCTAGAATTTTTTTTCAAATATTTTCCATTCGAGGTTGGTTGAATCCAGGGATGTGGAACCTGCGAATATAGAGGGCTGATTGTACTCATCTGTGCATGCGGGGCCAAGGAGAAAACCTCAGAAAGCAGCAAGTTGAACAATTCCAGAACTTACACGGGGCTGAAAAGGGTCCACATCCTCACCGGTCAGGCCGGAGAGTATGCAATACAGGGCGCGCTGGATAGAATGCTCAGAGGGGTCATGCCGAAACAGTAGGGCTAAATTAGCCCAAGTAAAGGCTGCTCTAGACCTGCCCTAACAAAGCTTAAAGGCAACCTCAAAAGGATCAAACCTATCTGCAAGAAACAACCGCATGCCAGAACGAAGTCAGCATCACGAAAGGAATGTACCAAAACCAGCACTCAACAAGGTAAAAGTCACCATGTACAGAAGGAAATCAAAAAGTAACTAGGGGGGCTTCCCTGGTGGTGCAGTGGTTGGGGGTCCGCCTGCCGATTCAGGGGACACGGGTTCGTGCCCCGGTCCAGGAAGATCCCACATGCCGCGGAGCGGCTGGGCCCGTGAGCCATGGCCGCTGAGCCTGCGCGTCCGGAGCCTGTGCTCCGCGACGGGAGAGGCCGCAGCAGTGACAGGCCCGCGTACCGCAAAAAAAAAAAAAAAAAAAAGAAAAAAAAAAGTAACCAGGAGGAAAATCAATCGATAGGAACAGACCCAGAAATTGTGGAGATGATGGAATTATGTCTATGGGGTAGGGGGATTACACAGACAGTAAATATTCAAGTTAAAAGACAATGGGGTGACTTTTGAGTGCTCACCCAAGATAAATGAAAACTTACATCCCTACAGCAACGTAGAAGCTTTACTCATACGAGCCAAAAGCTGGAAGCAAGCCACATGTCCATTAACTGGGGAACGGATAAACAGATTAGGGCAGAGCCATACGATGGAATCGTACTCAGCAATAAACTACTGATACGTGCAAAGATGTGAATGAACTGCAAAACAATTACGCTAATGAAAGAAGCCAGAGTATATACTGTATGATTTTACTAACATGAAATTCCAAAAAAAGGCAAAATTATAGTGAGAGAAGGTAGATCAGTGGTCACCAAAGACGTGCTAGAGAGAAGAATGGTTACAAAGAGGCAAGAAGGGGCTGACGGAAATGGTCCATATCTTCGTGATGGTGGTGATCTAGCTACTCATAAAACCCATCAAACTATAAAATGGGTAAATTTTACTGAACATACATTATATCCCTCAGTAAACATAACAAAAAACTAGATCTCATTTTCTGATTGTTCATTACTGCATCCCCAGTGTATTCCATTCAATAAACAGTTGTTAGAAGAAAAGGGAAGGAAGGAGAAAGGATTCAGGTGGGCCCATTTACCAATGGTCAGTCCACTGCTGATCCTACTGTGTGAAGAAGCCGAAGTTCAAGGTCCAGTCACTTCCTTGCAGTGCTGTCCTTGGGTGGATAAACCTCATATACTCTCCACTACTCACGGGTTGCCAACTTCCCCTTTTCCCACATTGCCCCCTTCTGCCCAGAGAGCTGGCGGTGTGGTGCAATGGTTCCAAGTTAGGCTGGGGAGCCTGACCCCCTGCTCCCCGTCTGGCCTGTGTCCCTTGGGAAAGTCACTGAAACGCACTCTGACTCAATTTCCTTATCTGTAAGAGGTAGTCAATAACCCCCTATGCCTCAGAAAGCAGCCATGAGTGATAATTAAGGTAACGCATTTAGAACACTTGGAACACTGCCTGGCCCACTGTAGGTGTTCAGTGAAGGCTAGTTATTGGTTTTATTACTCCTACCTCATCTTTCTTTTTCATGGAAAAACTCCACTCATCTTTCAAGACTCTACTAAAGTGTTATCTCTATGCAAAGCCTTCCCAGGTGACATTCCCGCAGTCAAAATTAACTGCTTCCTCAAATATGTCCCCATAGCACCTTATAAATAAATGCCCCCTTTTCACACACGGTGCCATAGTTTGCGCGGCCTGTCTCTTGGGTGTGCTTTGGTGTGTGCTTTGAACGCCGCGAGTCTGGTACTAGCCTGGAGTCATTAAAGATGTTTGAACAAACTTAACAAATACCGATTTATTTGGTATTTACCAGAACTCACATAGACTATACAGGGTAGTAAGAAGTGCCGATGACATGGGGGATAAAGCAGGAAATCACCTCCTCAGAAAGACAAAACCCAAGTAGTTTTGTAGGCGCTTTAATCCTGGGTCTAGCATTCTCCTTCCAAGAATGAAAACCCACCTCAGAAGAGCTTATCTAACGAAGAAATCTTCACGAAGTCTGTCTGTGAAGAAGACGCTGCATGGTATCATAAACAAACCTGACCAAAACAACCACACTTTTTTTGCTCAGAGCATTTTAGAATTTCTGTCTTAAGAGGCTGAAAGAAGGTAGCAAGACTCAGAACTCAGTGAAAATTACGTCCTATTCTCTATTTTTTCCACATTGAACCTGACAAGAGGAAATGTGTGATGTCAGGATAAAAGCTATCCTTCCAATCTGTTTGATAAATTATTCACCATCTTTCCCTTAGTAAATGTAAGTATTAAGATTAATATATAAAGTAAGCAGTTTACTATATTATTATAATCCAAAGTCACTCTGCAGTGTTGCCCCAGCATTTGTGAAATCGTGCCCCAAGGATTCAAATTAATGGAACTGCTGGCTGCAAACCTATTTTTGTTTCCACAGCTGTGTTACATCAAATCCAACTGCATCGTTTCTTTGCAGGAATCTTTAAGCACATAGTTGGCTTGTATTCATTTTCTAGGGCTGCCATAACAAATTACCACAAACCTGGTAACTTGAAATAGCAGAAATTTATTCTCTCACAGATCTGGCAGTCAGAAGTCTGAAATCAAGGTACTGGCAGGGCCACACTCCCTCCAAGGGCTCTAGGGGAGGATCCTTCCTTACCTCTTCTAGCTTCTGGCAGCTCCAAGCATCCCTTGGCTTGTGGTAACATCACTCTGACCTTTGCCTCCGTCTTCACACGGCCATCTGCTCTGTGTTTCTCCTCTGTATCTCTGTGTCTGAAGTCCCCTTCTCTTATTTTCCCCATAAGGACATCCGTTTCTGAATTTAGGGGCCAGGATGATCTTTTCTTGAGATGCTTGACTTAATTACATATGCAAAGACCCTATTTCCAAATAAGGTCATAATCACAGGTACCAGCGGGTAAGAACTCGGACATCGCTTTTTGGGAGTTACCGTTCAATCCACTACCTGGCTTGTTTTCCAGGACTGTATAAAGTAAGGCACAAAGTGACCAGCCCTGACCTTTATGTTACTAGGAAAACAACGACAAAACTCTGGCCTTCACCTGTATTGAGAGAAAAGCTCGAGCTTTCTCATTCTTTAACAAACAAATCCCTCACTACTTTGGGGAAACTAGTGGGGTGGTTTTTTCTTCCATTTTCATAACAAATTTCATAACAAATTCAAATTGCAAAACAAGGAATTGCCCATTGCCCGTAGCCCCTCACCCGCAAATAGGGATCATTATATTCAGTATACACACCCTGGAAGGTCAAAAAGTTTCGTTTTTGCTTTCAAAGAATTGACCCAGAAGACAATGCTGGGCCATTTCTAAGAGACAGGAGTAGTGGTAACTTAGCTGTCCCCGGGAAGCCACTCTCTCCTCTCTGATGAGGTCAATGACACACATGTGTCTAAAACATGTCACTGGCTGGGCCACAAGGTCTAAGCAGATGGAAGGTCTGAGATACTGCTTTATAGCACCCTGCTCAGGTCGCGCACAGGTAGGGGTTACCAGGGAGTGTGGATGACGGGCTGGATGCTGGCTCTACCCACCTCCTCCAGAAAAGAAAAACGAGCATATTTATGGCTACACGGGAGTCATTTCCTTCAGGTTTGCCACCTCATGTAAATTCCTCTAAATTCCTTTTGAAAGACGGGCCCCAGACAAGCAGTTTTCAGTATTTGATTTGAGCTAATCCTATTACTAGACAAAGAAAAAAATCCATGCCTTTACTTGACACTTCAATTAATGAGTTGTTTTTGATTTGGGGAAGGCAGGTGAAGTATGACTGAAGCAAAGAGACAGTTACTGAACCCAGTAATTTAGATCGTGGAACGTTCACTGAAGCCCAGAGTTAATCTAATGTCTACACTGATATGTCATAATGGATTCTGGAAACTATTTTTGAAGGGCCATCAAAACCCCAAAGAGAGAGAGGATAGAATGACACTATTTCCGCAAGTGGAACACTGGCCACGCCCAGACTCCTATGGTCAGATAAGCACTGGCCCCAACCCGGCCCTGATTCTCTTCCATCCTGGGAACTTGACCCCTGATTCCTCTCAGCGGTTGTTGCTCCCGCAGGGTGGATGCCACCGCTTGTTCCAGAAATGCATTCTGGGACTCAGGGCTACAGCCTGTCAGCCTCTGGCATCCCTCTTGCCCCAGCGATTGGTTCAAGAATTGGCACGTGACCCTGGCTGGTCCAATCAGATCAGGCTCCTGTAACTTGTAAACAGCAGCCTCCTGGCTGACCCAAAGGCTTTACAGATGGGGCTGTAAACCTCACTTCGTGCCTCTGAGTTGCGGCTGACTTCCTCGTGCTGTGTTTAAGAAGCTGGCAGGGCTGGAATGCAAGTCCTTTTCAGTGTCTCCTTAAAAATGGAGACACCACATGCTCCTGACGCTTACCTGATTTGCAGGTAGACTGAAACAATGTAGAGTCAGTACTGGCCTAAATCCAGTGACTTCCTAATTAAGAGAGCAATCGTCGCTTAGGACGTCAGTCTCAATTAGAGACCAAACCAACACTCCCGTGTATAACAGAGCCCCGGGGTCACCACGGTGTGTGCTCAGTGAGCTCTAATCAATTTTTTCTCCTAATTACACTTGACACCTACCTCCCCTGAAAGTAATTGTGACTTCACTCCCACAGCACCCATGCCATTCACGTCACCTTTATATCAAGAGATTCACAGAGTTGGACTTCCCTGGTGGTGCAGTGGTTAAGAAGCTGCCTGCCAATGCAGGAGACACGGGTTCAAGCCCTGGTCCGGGAAGATCCCACATGCCGTGGAGCAACTAAGCCAGTGCGCCAGAACTACTGAGCCTGCGCTCTAGAGCCCGTGAGCCACAACTGCTGAGCCCGCACACCTGGAGCCCGTGCTCGGCAACAAGAGAAGCCACCGCAATGAGAAGCCCGCGCACCACAACGAAGAGTATCCCCCGCTCGCCGCAACTAGAGAAAGCCCGCTCGCAGCAACGCAGACCCAATGCAGCCAAAAATAAATAAATAAATTTATTTTTAAAAAAAAAAGAGAGAGAGAGAGATCCACAGCATCCCTGGGAGGTAAGCAGGGAAGACAGGACCATTCCCATCATACAGAGGAGGAAACTGAGGCTCCAAGAGGGCACGTGGCCTGCCCAAGGTCTCAGAGCTGGTTATGAAATCTTCTCAGAGCAGGAACCTATGCCGTCTATCTTCCAGGGAAATATTTCTACTGGGGCAGTTTTGTTATTACTTATTTTAGTAAGGGATTGAACATATCTGCAGTGTGGCAGTACACTGTAGATATATTCTACATGTACAGTATATGTGTATATACTGTAGTACAGGGAAGACTGGGGGGTCTTTCTTGACCTGGAATGCTGGACCTTCCACTCCCTGAATGGACTTAGATAAATGACTTATTTTCTCAAAGACCCAACTTACTGAATTTCTGCCTACTTGTTCTAGCAATTACTGAGGGAGAACTATTTAAACCTCCAACTACAACTGTAGATTTATTTATTTATTTCTCCTCTCAGCTGTAGAAACTTTTGCTTTATGTATTTTGAAGCTTTGTTATTGAGTGCTTACAGCCTTTAAAATAAAGAGGATTCCAAGTGTAAAGACTGGACTCCATAACCTCGGCAGGATGATATAAAGGTTGCAGACAGAAATCTCAAATGCCTGTTTTCTTCAAGAGCTGTATGCATCCTTTTGTCATAGTGAAATAGACTATCACTCCTCCCTCCCCTGAGACTTTGGCCATGGAAGTGCTCAAAGGGGAAATTCCTAATTGTGACAGGAATTATTCCTCTGGCCCAAAAAGACCTAGGTGGATAAAAATTCAACTCAATGCGTTATAGCTCCACAATTATGTGGAATCTTCTCAAGCACCCCTTCTTTCTTCACAGATGCTAAGTTAAATGCTTCAAAGGATGTGTTGACAAACGTTTGACAAGATCAAAATAATGGCTTTTTAAGGAACCAAGCCCAAATCCTTTTTCAAAGGAAAGAAACTTTCTGTAATGGTAAACAATCAACCCCATCTTGACATGTCCATGTCTGAAATTCCCAGGGAGAATTACAGAACATTGAACCTGCTAGACGCCTACGAAATCAACTCCTCCACCCCCCAATCATGTTGCCAACATCGTCAAGAATGAAAATATACTGTGCTGGCAAAGAAGAGACACAATGGACCCTTTCATATGCTGCTGATGGGAATATGAGCCTGGAAATATCATTTATAATGAATAATCCACAGTTCTTTGATCCAGCAATCCCAGTAATAAGGATCTGTATAAAATTTATTTGTTCCGTTACTGTTTGTAGTGCAAAAAATGAAAGGAGGAGAGAAAGAAAGGAAGGAAGGAATGAAGGGGGAGGGAGGGAGGAAAAACAATCCCTTCTTTTGTGTAACAAAAGAAGATTGATTAAATCAATTATGCTCATCCTATGAAATATTATGTGGCTACTTAGGAAGAAAAATGTTTGGGGTCTCTATATATCAGCCTAGAGATATGTCATGATTTTACAAAGAAATGTGCATAGAATAATCCTGTATTTCCCTGTGGGGCTGTATACTTAGACCAGGCAAATTGGAGGAAGTGATGATGGGAACCAATAGCTAGATTTGCCCAGGACAGCCCCGTAGGCAGTATTTGAGGGAAGAGAGTAGCGAAAGCCGCCTATATTCCATGAGACGTTTCCTTAGGGAGCACAACCACTCCTGTGTTCAGTCACTGGTACCCAAGCAGCACTTCCCAAACTACAGTCCTTCATGCATGGTCCTCAAAATGTTTGCTATAATCATGGGCCATAATCAATATTTCTTTGAATCAATTCACATTTTACAGGATTTTACTTAGATACTTAAACATACATATTTGTAAAAGACTTTTTAAAAAATATTTATTTAGGCTGTGCCAGGTCTTAATTGCATCATGCAGGATCTTCTTTTCTTTTTTTTTTTTTCAGTTGGGGCATGCGGACTCTTAGTTGTGGCATGCAAACTCTTAGTTGTGGCTCGCATGCGGGATCCAGTTCCCTGACCAGGAATGGAACCTGGGCCCCCTGCATTGGGAGCGTGGAGACTTACCCACTGGACTACCAGGGAAGTCCCTAAAAGACGTTTTCTTTCTTTCTTTCTTTTTTTAATTTATTTTATTGAAGTATAGTTGATCTACAATGTTGTGTTAGTTTCTGGTATACAGCAAAGTGATTCAGTTATACACATATATATGTTCTTTTTCATATTCTTTTCCATTATGGTTTACCACAGGATACTGAACAAAGTTCCCTGTGCTCTACAGTAGGACCTTGTTGTTAAATCTATTCTGTATATAATAGTTTGCATCTGCTAATCCCAAACTCCCAATCCATCCCTCCCTCACTTCCCTCCCCCCGGCAACCACAAGTCTGTTCTCTGTGTCTGTGAGTCTGTTTCTGTTTCATAGATAAGTCCATTTCTGTCATATTTTAGATTCCACATATAACTGATATCATATGGTACTTGTTAAAAGACATTTTCTGTAGCATACATGGAAAGGGTCAGCATTACTTACCACAAATAAAAAGAAACTTAAAACTAAATATTCAGAACTGGAATATAACATTTAAAAATTGTGAATCACTATGTTGTACACCTGAAACATATAATATTGTACATCCACTATATCTTAATAACAAAAAAACCCCTAAACATACAGGCAGTCCTCGCTTTGCAAAGTTCTGCCATGCACAGAAGTCAGTTACCACAATTCAGTTAAATAACACAAATCTCCCCTACAACACAGTTCAATTTTCAGTTACCAAGATCTACTCTATTCACTAAAACATCTAAAGTACAAACTTCGAGTAAATATATAAAGTACAAACTTCTAGCTAGCTCTTCACACTTGCTAGGTCTTCAGCCCACAAGTTACTATGTGACTAAAGAGAAGGATGTCATTATGAGTGACCAATCACATCAATTACTTCACAGTCTGTTGGTGACTGATAACTGTGCATCTGTTATTCAGTTCACACCCAGACGGCAAAGTATGAAAGTGTGTTGTCTCCTTGTCTCTCAGTGATAAGACCACCTGCCAAAACGGATCATCGAATGGTGGGATAGGCCAACAGAGTTGAAGATGCAGCAAAGAAATGAAAAGCGATGATGCTGAAAGTAAAATTAAAATTAAATGTGGATGGAGTCATAGCAGAATAGCTGGCTGGTGGAGCAAATGTTGACACTATCAGAGTTCAGAGACTACAGCTATGGAGTTAGAGGAACTTAACACAGGTGAACTCATCAAGATAAGTGAAAAAAAAAAAAGTGGTCGTAACAAAGACACCAAAGATGTCCCAGAGGACATGACACCAGCCAACCAATCCCACATTAAAGAAATCCTCGGAAACCTTTCACGACATTGAACGTGCAAAGGATAAAACGTGAGAAGCTGATTCTAGATCTAAAGAGTGTGACAGTCTGCCAAACCATGGAAAAGATGCTCACTTCCTATCGTAAGTTAAACAATGAGTAGAAGATAAACACTGTTCAAAATGTTCTTGATAAGTTTTATACAAGGAAATAAAATACTTTCTCAATGTTGCTACTGTTTTAAATTACAACTTTTCCAAATCGGTATTAGTTTTACTGGTTTTTTTCATTTCCCTATACATTTTATAATCAACAGTGAGAGAGGTTTTAATGTTCTGACAAAACTTTTTAAAGGTCACAAAACAAACACAATTTTTCCCATTGACTAGTAAGATTGCTCTGCATGGTTTTGGTCTGCAGGGTCATTGACGTGGTCTGACACCACCATGCAAAGCCAGGGCTACCTGTAACTAAAGCACTATTATTGAATGATATTTGGATTGCCCGTCCAAGGCTTTGGCAAAAGGCTCACTAGTTCGCTAGTAAAAATGAGTAAATGTTTACGAATTGTTAAAAACAGTAGAACCCAAGAGAGACTTCGTTCTTGACCTAATCAAAAGGTTGAAAGAGAATTAAAGGAAAGCATTTTCTCCCGATGTCGTTCGGTTTTACTTAACACAGTGTTCGTGCACTGTGTAAACTCATCATACTTGCTCTGTAGTGTCTCCAGGAAACCCTAAGCCTTCACAGCTTTCTTCCTTCAGACACCCCCCCCCCCGACACTGTCCAACCTCACCTGCCACCATGGTCCTCATCAACCTTCAGAGCCTCCCCGGGGCCCTCAGCAAATCTGCTCACTCCCCACCCCCTGCTCTCATAGCACCCCAGACTTGCCCATTATAGCACCTCCTACAATTGTGATCACATAACCAAGCGTGTCCTTGGCTTGTTTCACAGGTGATTTCCCAGTTAGAATGGAGGGACTAGGCTTTTTGTTCCTTTCACTCTCCATTGCATCCCACGGGCCTTGCCCTGGGACTGGCATATAATAGGTGTTCATTTAATATTTGGTAAGTGTTGAATGAATGATGACTCTGGATCACTGCAGGAAATAATACGTTCCCTAAAAAAAATTCTATTCAGAAAAGCTATTGTTAGCTCATTGCAAATTAGAAAATGGTACCTCTTCCATCCCGCAGAAAATTGTCATAATATACCAATTTTGTTAGAATGAGGCACTTTATTGCCATCTGCTATACAACTGTCCTACTTAATTCCCAACTCTACAATGTCTGGAGTGTGGCTGACATGGCCGAGGCCATGCCCATGAGCAGTGCACAACCTGGACAACCTTACTTGGCAGTCTTGAGCACGCTCAGGCTGGGAGGCCACTCAGCAGGAGCGGAGCTTGAATTCTCTTCTGCAGCCTGGATCACCGCGTGCTCCTCTCCTTACCTCTCACACAGCAGTGTGCCCTTCACCCCCCAGGAAATATTCGGATATTTCCATCGATGGATACAGTTCAGACTCTAAAGCCACAGAAAGGGATTTCAAGTAAGAGGAAATGAAACGAAGCAATGAAGCTACTGATCTAGAAGTTTGTCTACATCATGAGGTTAAACCACTGTCCAAGAAACAGGTACAGGGAACCTTATAGAGAAATAAAATACTGACATTCTAAGAAAAGGGAGCTGAGAAAAGGGAAGGGGACCCATCTGGTGGGGCTTCTAAGGACCCAAGGGAGGGCCTGGGAGAGTGACGAGGTGGGCTTTGGATGTGTGACTCTCGGTTTTCTTGCAATGGGATTACATCACACAAGGACTCTCAGGGGCCCGGTTACACTGTTCTGTCTGGACTAGAGCTTGAAAACATGCTGACAACAGGAAGTGGTTAAAAAAACGGAGCCAGGCAAAGGGCAGGGCCACATTTACCCACATCAAGCCTCAGCCCAGAGGTCCCCTCTCTCCACCTCTGCTGAGGAAAAAAATCCAGTTTCCCCACCGCAGGGAGACCCGTGAACCTCCAGAGTCTCAGGCGCCTGCATTAACCCAGACTGGATTCTCCTCTTCATTTCCATTTCTGTGGGAAGTTTAAGCTATTCAACACTTTCACTGGGAGCTTAGAGCCCGCGTCAAATAGAGTGCCATGATCTAATAACATAATGATTATTTTTTCCGCATAGTCAACTGTGAAGAAAATTATACAGGTTATTTTATCAGATGGTGTTTTAAATGAGCTTGAGTATAAATAGATAACGCAAAGTGACTGGAGCCATTACTGAGAGGAATTCAGGAGAAAGTGAGAGCGTTTTTCTCCTTTGCATATAGGAGGCTGGGGCGAGGCGCAGAGAAAGAAAATCATTCGTCCTCTTGCGGCAAGGAGGCCAAAGAAGCAGCGTTCCTGTTCTCAGCCCAGGCTGCAAGGCACTGCATGCATTTCTGCTTGTCTTTTTTTTTTTTTTAAATTTATTCTATTGAAGTATAGTTGATTTACAATCAATGTTGCGTTAATTTCTGCTGTACAGCAAAGTGAGTCAGTTATACATACATACAGATGCTTTTTCATATTCTTTTCCATGATGGTTTATCACAGGATACTGAATAGAGTTCCCTGTGCTCTACAGGAGGACCTTGCTGTTTATCCATCCTACGTGTACTAGTTTGCATCTGCTGACCCCAAACTCCCAATCCATCCCCCCAACGCCCCCTCCCCCTTGGCAACCACAAGTCTGTTCTCTATGTCTGTGAGTCTGTTTCTGTTTCATAGATATGTTCATTTGTGTCCTATTTTAGATTCCACATATAAGTGCTATCATGTGGTATTTGTCTTTCTCTGTCTGACTGACTTCACTTAGTATGATCATCTCTAGGTCCATCCATGTTACTGCATATGGCATTATTTCCTTCTTTTTTATGGCTGAGTTTGCTTGTCTTCTTGTGTGTCGACCATGGCCATGAAAAGAACAGGCCCAGGCTGGTCCCAGGAGAAGGATGAGAGCCAGAGGCACCCCATGCGACCACCCCAGGTGAACTCCGCCACACTGGCCCAGTTGCCTCAGCTGCCCAGGCACCGCATGAGTGACCCTAAATGACTGTGGCTTTAAGCTGAATTCTATGGAACTTTATCATGCAACGGTAGCAAACCAGTCCAACTATAAAACAAATAGATGGAGAGATATACCATGTTCTTGGATTGGAAGAATCAACATTGTGAAAATGACTCTACTACCCAAAGCAATCTATAGATTCAATGCAATCCCTATCAAACTACCACTGGCATTTTTCACAGAACCAGAACAAAAAATTTCGCAATTTGTATGGAAACACAAAAGACCCCGAATAGCCAAAGCAATCTTGAGAACGAAAAAAGGAGCTGGAGGAATCAGGCTCCCTGACTTCAGACTATACTACAAAGCTACAGTAATCAAGACAGTATGGTACTGGCACAAAAACAGAAAGATAGATCAATGGAACAGGATAGAAAGCCCAGAGATAAACCCACGCACATATGGTCACCTTATCTTTGATAAAGGTGGCAGGAATGTACAGTGGAGAAAGGACAGCCTCTTCAATAAGTGGTGCTGGGAAAACTGGACAGATACATGTAAAAGTATGAGATTAGATCACTCCCTAACGCCATACACAAAAATAAGCTCAAAATGGATTAAAGACCTAAATGTAAGGCCAGACACTATCAAACTCTTAGAGGAACACATAGGCGGAACACTCTATGACCTAAATCACAGCAAGATCCTTTCTGACCCACCTCCTAGAGAAATGGAAATAAAAACAAAAATAAACGAATGGGACCTAATGAAACTTCAAAGCTTTTGCACAGAAAAGGAAACCATAAACAAGACCAAAAGACAACCCTCAGAATGGGAGAAAATATTTGCAAATGAAGCAACTGACAAAGGATTAATCTCCAGAATTTACAAGCAGCTCATGCAGCTCAATAACAAAAAAACAAACAACCCAATCCAAAACTGGGCAGAAGACCTAAATAGACATTTCTCCAAAGAAGATATACAGACTGCCAACAAACACATGAAAGAATGCTCAACATCATTAATCATTAGAGAAATGCAAATCAAAACTACAATGAGATATCATCTCACACCAGTCAGAATGGCCATCATCAAAAAAACTAGAAACAATAAATGCTGGAGAGGGTGTGGAGAAAAGGGAACACTCTTGCACTGCTGGTGGGAATGTGAATTGGTTCAGCCACTATGGAGAACAGTATGGAGGTTCCTTAAAAAACTACAAACAGAACTACCATACGACCCAGCAATCCCACTACTGGGCATATACCCTGAGAAAACCAAAATCCAAAAAGAGTCATGTACCACAATGTTCACTGCAGCTCTATTTACAATCGCCCAGAGATGGAAACAACCTAAGTGCCCATCATTGGATGAATGGATAAAGAAGATGTGGCACATGTATACAATGGAATATTACTCAGCCATAAAAAGAAACGAAATTGAGCTATTTGTAATGAGGTGGATAGACCTAGAGTCTGTCATACAGAGTGAAGTAAGTCAGAAAGAAAAAGACAAATACCATATGCTAACACATATATATGGAATTTAAGAAGAAAAAAAAATGTCATGAAGAACCCAGGGGTAAGACAGGAATAAAGACACAGACCTACTGGAGAATGGACTTGAGGATATGGGGAGGGGGAAGGGTGAGCTGTGACAGGGCGAGAGAGAGTCATGGACATATACACACTAACAAACATAAGGTAGACAGCTAGCGGGAAGCAGCCGCATAGCACAGGGATATCGGCTCTGGGCT
>NW_021703765.1:82298299-82319376 GCF_005190385.1 Monodon monoceros | reverse complement strand
AGCTAGCGGGAAGCAGCCGCATAGCACAGGGATATCGGCTCTGGGCTTTGTGACAGCCTGGAGGGGTGGGATAGGGAGGGTGGGAGGGAGGGAGACGCAAGAGATATGGGAACATATGTATATGTATAACTGATTCACTTTGTTATAAAGCAGAAACTAACACACCATTGTAAAGCAATTATACCCCAATAAAGATGTTAAAAAAGAAAAAAAAACCCGAAAGGGTAGAACGTAAAATAAGACCATCTCTTGTTAAAGACAAGACAGGTGCACAGAAAAGAACCTGGAATTACACGCATCACAACGTGCCTCTAGCGAGTGGGAAAAAAGATGATTTTTATTTTCTTCTCTACAGGTGTCTCTGTTTCACATATTCTCTTCGACGAGAAAAAAAATATTTTGAAAACTGAAATTATTTGCCTGACTCGACTTCCTCATCCTGTGTATGAAAGAAACGGAAAGGAGGTTTCATTCTGTGCTAGAAAAGCAGTGTAGTGGAAAGGAAATGGGGTCTGAGATCAAAAGCCCTGGGCTTGGTTTCTGCCCCGAACCAACCCCTCACCTGCCTACAAGATACTTCTTTGAGCCATAACGCAGTAAAATGAAATCAAGGCATTTAACAGGGTGGTTGTGAGGGTTAAGTGTGAAAAATATACACAGAAAAGGCCATTTAATGGTAAACCAGAGTACTCAGCCTCTAGACGTGAGGCATAAGAATCCACATTTTAAACTAGCTCCCCTACTGAGTTGAGATGCAAGTGACTAGTTGACATAAATGTTGTTTTATAGGCATTTGATTAAACATACATTACTTTAAAAAAAAAAAAAAAAACTAGCTCCCCACATGATTCTAGAACTAAAGAGTAAGAATCTCCGGTCTAAAACCATCAAGTGTTCAGAAAAGAAAGGGCGTGATTACTTTTCAGTATCTGTAATACTCTAGTAAGCTTAAAGAAAATTATGCTTTCATTCACTGAAAAGGTAGCCTGAAAGGATCCTGGGGAAACATATTTAAACATGATCAGTCAAATCACAACTCGTTATGGGAAATAACCACTAATGTCTCTTGATGTTAATACATAACCATATATGGTGATATATCAGTTAAGAGTCCAGTCAGGAGACGGAAACCGCACCAGTCATTTGATCAGGAAAAAATTACGATGGGAATTTCCAACTAATGAAAGGTGGGTAACTAGGAGAGAAGAAAAGAAGTCTAGAGAATCTAAGAATGGCAAACGTGAGCCCCAGTGACCAGCTCTAGGGCTGGGGCGGAGTGCCCAAGAAAGGATAAAACATGAAGAGCATCCTCTCCCCAAGGCTGAGGTTCAGACTCACTGCAGAGGACGTGGCTGCAGCCCCGTGCTGATGGAGAGTACGCTGGGGGCCATGGGCAAGCTGGTCCCCAGCAGGTGAGCAGGAAGTCACCCACCTGCGGGCCAGTGAAACTCACTGGGTGATGATCACCACAGTGTCTTCGCATGCTGTTGGGAGCTGTGCCACAGGGGACAAAAACCAGACCACAGTGAAGTCAGTTAGAAAATCCTGGCCCCTGCTACATCTTGCCCTGTCTCTCCAGCGGCCTCTGCTGGAAAACTCCAGCAGTGCACCAGCTGACAAAGGAAAAAAATGTTTGCAGGGTCCAGCTCCAAGATCCCACAGGAGGAAGAGAAGGGCAGAGTGGGAGCTGACAGGCAATAAAATGACAACTGGCACAGCGCTTGTTAAATGTTCTTGAAGGTTCGGGAGCACTTGTACTCTGAAATTCCCTCCATATCCTAATACAAGAATACAACACTCTATGGCGTTAACTTTCCCTAGTCTGGGTGTTCCAAATCTATGATCAGTGAAACGTGAACCTATCTGAAAAGGTTTGCTAGATGGTTACAATAGTTCGTTTTAGCAGAATCTGAATTTTCAAGAAAGGAAACGAAAACAGAGATGTTAAGGAAAAAAGCAAAAGAGGAATGAACTAAAAAATAAAACGTATCTCCCAGGCCAGTGCTGAAGACCTCCCATCACATCTGTGATCTTTAGATCAAGAAAATAGAGTGACCAAGTGTTCCTGAGAGATATAGAAGCTCTCTGCCATGTTCCCACCGAGCAGAGAGGGCTGAAATCCATTGCCAAGGAGGGCGCTGCTGACCTGTTTCCCACCTTCTTGCCTCAGTTGAGCAGGAACAAGCAAAATTAGCTCCCACCTCTGGCGCCTGTGCCATGAATAAGCACCCTCTCCAAGAACACCTTGACACAGAGCAGGACCTGAAAGGCAGGCTGAGACCTCAGAGTGTGGGCGCAGCCACAGAGCCGGGAAGGCAGACTCCCGGGGAATCAACCGCCTTCGTTAACCTCAGAGATTAACCCGTAAACACCTGGCAGCTGTGGTAACACATTGCTTATTGTCACAAGAAGCACAGCTTACCTCCACGATTATAAACAACACATCACAACAGCAGACAAAGTCTGCCTCATGCAGTAACACTTTCAAACGCAGCTGATATCCAATCACCTATTCTTAGAAACTTCCTTCGGGCTAACCATTTCCTATTACGTAGAGGCAAATTTAAAGGGGATCTCTGGTAACAACAAATGTAGCTGATTATCAAGACTTTATTCCTAATTCATAATGAAATCCAGAATCCTCAAATGGTTTTCTTGCAGGGCAAGAAAAGGAACCAGCTCGAAGGCTCCCCATCAAAAAGCACACTTGTGGGCTTCCCTGGTGGCGCAGTGGTCGAAAGTCCGCCTGCCAATGCAGGGGACGCGGGTTCGTGCCCCGGTCCGGGAAGATCCCACATGCCGCGGAGCGGCTGGGCACGTGAGCCATGGCCGCTGAGCCTGCGCGTCCGGAGCCTGTGCTCCGCGGCGGGAGAGGCCACAAAAAACAAAACAAACAAACAAAAAGCACACTTGCAATTCTGCTCCTTGATAATGTCTCAGCGTCCTTCAGTGTTAAGTCCCATCCCGTCCTGCCTGGACCATTGCAGTAACTGTACGGCAGATCTTTAGAATTTATTCCTCTTGCATAACTGAAATTGTACCCCTGTTAAATAGCAACCTCCCATTTACTCCTCCCTCCAGCCCCGTTCTACTCTCTGCTTCTACAAGGTTGGATATTTTAGATTCCTCACTTAAGTGAGATCATACAGTATTTGTCCTTCAGTGACCGGCTTATTTCACTTAGCAACATGTCCTCCTGGTTCATCCTTGTCATTGCACAGGACAGGATTTCCTTCTTTTTTAAGGCTGTGTAATATTCCATTGGATGGCTCCATCACTTTATCCATTCATCTGTCGAGAGACCTTTAGACTGTTTCCAGTCTTGGCTACTGTGAATACTGCCGCAATGGACACGGGAGTGCAGGCATCTGTTAGAGATCCTGCTTTGGGTTTTTTTTTTTTTTTTGCCTTGTTTGGAATTTTCCTCTCTGGGTTCTATCACATGTACCTTATCCACTGATGTCAGGGTCTTTCCTTCAGATATAAAAATCATGACCCAACTGGCTCAAACCCAATCGCACTGCATTTTGGAGACTAGGACTAGGGAGATGAGCGGAATGAGCCTGTTCTCCTGTCCCCATCCTTCCTCTTTGCTCTCATGCTCACCACCCACCGATCCACATGCGAACCTGGTCCTGGAGAGGCTGATGTTAAGCCCGGTGACCTGTGGTATCTGCAGCACTGCAGGCACCGCAGCGTTTTATAAACGTGTGACTGTGTGCCTGTCCTCAGGAGGCTTAGGATCCCAAAGACAAGAACCCTGTGGAGCTGCCGGGCGGGGGGACCCGGCCACGTGCTGCGCCTCACGCTGTTTCCCTGGCCCTTTACCCTTTTCACCTAGGAGATGCAGACTGATGGCCTCCTCCCTGGGGACGATGCCTCCTCATTACCAGCAGCTTCGCTTCGGCTCTGACGTGTGACCGCCCCGAGCGGCAGCGCATTCCCCCGCCCCCAAGCGGCAGCACATCACCCCCCCCCCCCCCCCCCGGGCGGCGCCGCCCCCCCCCCCCCCCACCCCGAGGAGGACGTGGCAGGGTCGTCCTCGGTTTATTTCATCCTTCTCTAAAGCAATTCCACACACACACACACACACACACACACACACACACACACACAGAGAATTCTGTTCCTGGGCACAAAGTCCTTTTGACATCACTGATGCCAAGAACTGTGTCCTTCATCCGTCCTGGTTCCCACCCCCGTGCCTGGCTCACGGGCAGATGTGTGAAGGAATGACCGACAACCTACCCCTTAAACCGGAACCGCGCGCTACGGTTTCTAAAGAAGGTTGGGATTATGGTGGATGAACCACTGGACTAACCTCATTTATCCTCGAGATCACATTACAGTGGGAATAAAGGAATTCAAATGTAATCCCCCAACAGCACCAAAAAAGGGCCATCGGCAGATAAAAGGCATGCACCATCTCTGAGGATGGAAAGCAGCAGATGGCCGGGAGGGTAACGGATGAGGCAGATGAAGCAAGCAGGACCGGCTTCCCGTAGTCAGAGAGTTGACAGTGAAGGGACGTAGCAACCAGGCTCCACGGAGGGCATCGACGTTACAGACTTTAACAATGTAAAACGTGCAAAACCAATAAATACCCGGATGGGGGAAATGGCAAGAAATCTCAGCACGCCGTTTCTTCTGCTTTCAAATCAAGGAGCCGACGTCACCGGCTAAAATTGTGTCATGGAAGAAATAGAGACGGTGTGGCGATGGACGTGGAGGCGACAATAGCAGCTATAGTGACAGTAATAAGAATAATAGTAATAATAATAATCGTTCCAAACCTTGGTTTGTTTTTTTCCACAAACTTTTCTTTCTTAAATGTACCAAGGTATTTTAAAAATAAAAATCTCTTCTTGTCAGCTAGTTTTTCTATTTTTGCTCATTTCTTTTATGAAATACAACTCTGCTTCGGATTCTTTGTCCTCTTTATCTATAAATAATTTAACACCTTCACGAATAAAATACAGCTTTAGAGTAGGATTTCGTTGCTATAAAATATGGTGTCCAACCACCGTCTGCTTATCCAGCCAGCCACTCCTCTCGCTGTGGATTCATGGATGTAGACCGCCCCGAATGATGATTCTCCAATATAACTAATGTCAAATGGGGGGTGTTGGGATTTGGGCTTTTTTTATTATGTTTACCCTTTTTATAATGACTATGTATTACTTCACATTAAAATGATAAAGCCTTTCGAGAAAAGCAGCCACTCGCAGGCTCCATCCAGCCGCAGGGCGGGCGGTGATGCTGGCGGAGAGGCCGCACCTGTCCAAGGGGCCGGAGGCCGCGGGCAAGGTGCGGGCCAGGTGCGTCTCAGGTGCTGTGCTGAGCGCTGGGTGGGGCTGCGGGAGGGGCCTTCATTTCTCACACTTGAGGCGACCGGGACCCGCAAGTGAGCAAAGGGCTGGATGAAGCAGTCAGCTGACTGGGGAGAAGACTGGGCCCGGGGGGCAGGTGTGTTCGGGAGCCTTCTGGGGGAGGGGAGCGCAGGCCCAGCGCGGCCACGAGCCGGTCGGTCTGTGAGCGCCATCTAGTGGGCACCCCGGGGACTGCCGCCTGGGGTCCCCTCTCCTCGGAAAAAGAGTTCAAGCCAATCAAAAACGCCATCTTGGCAGTTTGCAAAATTAAAGTCATTTAGAAAAAGATGTGCTGGACTCTGCGATAAGCTATGCAAAGAAAAAAAAAAAACATTGCAACATTTATTTGCCGTTTCTCTCAGGCGGGGCCGATGTACAGCTGGTGTGCGCTGGGGGGAGGGGAGGGACTTCGACAATTACTTACAAGCTGCATCTAGTCCCGTGGGTCACGTGAGGTCAGTGACCATGCCACCCTGTTAGGAAATATTTTTAATTTCACCACTATTCTTAAATGTCTCCCATTTAAGCATGCTGGGTTACTAATAAAAAGAAGTTGATGACATCTATCGTATTCTTACTTTGTAACAAGAACTGCACATATAATGTTGCCTCATTTAATCCTCAAAGTAACCTGTTGAGGTTGTCCTAGTAGGAATTATATTACATACCCCTTTTGCAGATAGGATGACTGAGGCTCCAAAGGCCGGCTCAGATCACAAAGTTTAAGTAAATGGCAAGTTAGATCCAAGCTGTGGCAGCTTGACACCTCTTAAGCACACATGCCTCCACACTTCCCCAGCTGTGGAGAAGGGGCTGTCCCTTCACTGACCAGCACACAGGTGGGCAAAGTCCTCTTGTTTGCCAGGACTGTGGTTTGTCATTTCAAACAGGAACCTCATGGATGGACCTAGAGTCTGTCATACAGAGTGAAGTCAGAAAGAGAAAAACAAATACCGTATGCTAACACATATATATGGAGTCTATAAAAAAAGGTCATGAAGAACCTAGGGGCAGGACGGGAATAAAGACGCAGACCTACTAGAGAATGGACTTGAGGACATGCGGAGGGGGAAGGGTAAGCTGGGACAAAGTGAGAGGGTGGCATGGACATATATACACTACCAAATGTAAAATAGATAGCTAGTGGGAAGCAGCTGCATAGCACAGGGAGATCAGCTGGGTGCTTTGTGACCACCTAGAGGGGTGGGATAGGGAGGGTGGGAGGGAGGGAGACACAAGAGGGAAGAGATATGGGGATATATGTATATGTATAACTGATTCACTTTGTCATAAAGCAGAAACTAACACACCATTGTAAAGCAATTATACTCCAATAAAGATGTTAAAAACAAACAAGCAAACAAAACAGGAACCTGAGTCTCAGAGGAGGCCCCTGGAGGTCAGTACCCAGAAACACTTGCATATGGGCAACTCCATCTTGTGACAAATAATCCAGTTCACCCGCCAACAGTAAAAGAGATTTTTTTTTTTCAAAAAGAAATTTATTTCTTCAGAATACAGCCTCCGTGTTAAACAGAAGCACAAACCCTTCACCTAATTGATCTCAATTTTGTCATTCAGGGCTCATCACCCAACAGAACAGAACAATTCCCGAGCAGGAGTCTTTGCTGGATGTGCCGCCTGACGGAGGTTTTTGGTGAGATAGATAGGTCATAAGTATTCATGGTATTGACAGAGCCTTGGAAATCTGTCATGTCACATTACTGTAACAGAAACACCCAGACTTCCATCCCTTCGTTCCTTCAACTGATAGCCACCAGTTTCATCCCTAGGCTTGCTTCTTGCTTCTTGGGTCTGTTTTTCCAGTTCATCTTCAGATATTATATGTCAGCAAAGGTTTGCCAGAAAGGCACGGGTCAGTGGAACCAAACATCTTAATGGGCTTTTTCCTTCCCCTTTTCCACTTAGCTGACTCCAGTTCACTCTCCAAGGGCAATCCTTTTTATACTGTTATTTTTAAGTAAGTTAGGAAATGACAGAACAGCTACAGCCAGCTATGGGGCCACTGCGGCGATAGGTTCACTGAATATGCTCACTGGTATCGCGTGTCAGGATAACGCTCGGCTGTGGGGAGTTGACCTGCATCCCGCAATTTGACAGGTGCCTGTGGTGGCACTTACAAAGTGTGTGGCTTCAATCTAACCAAAATGGTTATCTCTGGTCATTTGTAAAGTATGTCCACTGGACACACCTTCTCCTGGACAATTCAAATTGCTCCTTTCAGCTGTGAACAGGTTGGCTCAATCAGGTGAAGCTCTGACTATATAGCCAAGGGAACGGCTGCTTGCAGACCACCTTGCTCTTTTTTATATATAAGAAAAGCCTCAAAGACAGAGCTGAGTCAGGCTTACCCTGGATTCCCATAGCAAGGCGTTGTATGCAATCTCCAGCAAGTCATTACGCCGACTCACTAGCTTTGGTGGAAGAAGGGGGACGCAGGTCATCTGGATGGACTTTGGAAGTCAGGGTTCCACAAACATACCTTTCAGAGGCATTGGAATCTCTTTCTTTTCCTGGTAAGTGGAGTCTAATCAACACTACAGAATGTGAAGGCTTTGTAGCTGATTTAATGACTAAAGACCTAATAGGCTTTTAGAGTCATTTTCCAGAACATCAAATCGCACTGAAGATGTTGAAGGTGTAGGACGGGGCTGCCCCTAAATACCACCCAGATCTTAGTTGGCAGGTCGGTGGCCTATGTGCAGCCCCTCGCCGCTTCTTACCCCTGTAGTAGGTTAAATAGTGTCCCCCCCCGCCCAGATTCATGTCCACTGGAATCTCAGAATGTGACGTTATTTGGAAAAAGGGTCTCTGCAGATGTGAGTAGTTAAGACGAGGTTACACCGGATGCTAAATTCAACGCCCAGTGTACCGGTAAGGAGGGGACACGCAGACGCAGACACACACACAGCCCTGTGATGACAGAGGCTGAGATGGGAGTGATGTGGCCACAAGCTAAGGAATGCCTGGGGCCACCTGAAGCTAGAAGGCAAGGGAGAACCTAGAATCTTCAAGTCATCAGAGGCAGCACAGCCCTGCTGACACCTTGTTTCTAGAACTCTGGCCTCCGGAACGATGAGAGAATCCACCCCTGTTGTGTTAAGCCATGCAGTTGGTGGTAATTCTTCATGACGGCCCCGGGAAACTAACAGACTATTGACTGATCACCAGTTTCACGCCTGCCTCTAACAGCCCCTACACCTTTTGGCACATGATCTAGAACCCACTTTTCACCTCTAAACCAGGTGGAGCTTTACAAGATTCATGGTAGTAGAAGAAAAAAAAAAAGAGAGAGAGAGAGAGAGAGAGAGAAAAAAAGAAAGAAATAGAAACCACCTAAATATTCAACAGTAGGGAAATAAACTATGGAATAGCCTACCACAGACTACTAAAGAGCAGTTTTTTAAAAAATGAACGAGGCAGCTCTATTCACACGGGTATGAAAAAGCCTCCGAGACATAGTATTGGCTGTAAAGAATGTGATACACAGCACAATGCCCTTTGTTTTCACACACAGCCACGTATAAAACAAAATCCTTTGTTGTCTGCAGCCACATATCTGTGTATGAAGGTAGATACAAAGCCCTGGATGAAAAAAATAAAAGGATAAAATGGAGTTCATTTAGGGAAGGGGGTTGGAATTGCGGGTAGTCCGTGAACCCTTGAGCCTTATCCGTAAGATTTTAGGAGGATGCATTCAAGCGCTATTCAGTTCGATTTTACTTTTAAGTTTTAAACAAAACAAAAGACAAAGGACAGGGGAAAAAGCTATCCACAAGCCTTCAAAGCTTTCTGAATTACCGACTTAATTACTTAAGACCCCCTGGAGCTGTAACAGACCCCAAGAGGCCCAGGAGATGCTTGCTGGACCTTGCCTGGGGCAAAGCATCCCTCCTTAGAGCTGGATCTGGGCTGGAGACTCCCAGGACAACGTCTGCCCCCTCTGCATCCTGGGCCACATGCAGAGCAAACGGGCAAAGAAGAAAACAGCCACAGAGCGAGGGAGAGAGACGCCCTGTGACGTGAAGCAGGAGCTTCACGAGATTTAAGTCCCTGATTGTTTTGTGCCATCAGGACTATGATCCCAAGAAAATACAGGGTGTACAGAACACTTGGAATTTCAACAAGGCAAGCGGAGTGAATTGCAGCCGCTGGACCGGCAGCCTGGACCCAGACAGCAAGGGAGCAGAGTGCCAACAAATCAATATGGTTTCATATGGCTTTGCCCTGGGCGGCGGGGATGGGGAAGCGGGAGGAGGAACGCCTCCCTCTATGGGAGCAAGAATCGAAGAAAAAGAAAGGAAAACATCTTTCAGAGATATAGCTCCCCACCTGCAAGCTAGAGTCCAAATGCTCATCAGCCTGGGCTCCCCTGACACGGTCCCCCTCCGGCTCTGCAGGCTCCCACCGTGAAAACCTCTCTACACGTCACACCTGTGTCTTGTCTAATCCAATGACCTCAAAATACCACGGTGCCAGAAGTCCCTTCTCTTGTCCACTCTGCGTGCTACTACCGTCCTGAGCTAACGGCCACCACTCCTATTTCGGACAACTAATTTAACGCCAGGCTCTATTCTGAGAAATTCCCACGTGTGACTTCACCACAGCCCTGGGCCATTTTCCCAATGGGGAAACTGAGCCACCACAGAACACTTAAGCCACTTGCCCAAGGCCACGCAGCTGCGGAGGCACTGCCTGACACAGAACCTGTGAATATGTGACCTTACACAACCGAGGGGCTTTGCAGATGTGATTCAGTTAAGGATGCTGAGCTGGGGAGAGTGTCCTGCGTTATGCAGTGGCCCAGTGTGATCACAAGGGTCCTTACAAGAGGGAGGCTGGAGGGTCAGCGTCAGAGAAGGAGACACGGTAACAGAAGCAGAGGTCAGAGTGATGTGTGACATGGGGTCATGAGCTAAGGAATGCGGGCGCCTCTCAAAGCTGGAAAGGGCAAGGGAAAGATTCTCCCCTAGAGCTTCCAAAATAATGCAGCTCTGCTGACACCTTGATTTTGTCCTCTAGACCCGTCTCAGAATTCTGATGTCCAGAACTGCAAGATAGATTTGTGTTGTTTAAAGCCACTAGGCTTGCGGTAATTTGTTACAGCAGCAAGAGGAAGCTAATACAGACACCAATAACTGGACACTGGAAAGCCCATGAAAGGTTATCTGTTACTACCAAGGCCTGCAAAAGCTGCCCCTGGCTTCCTTTCCAATCTCATCTCTTTCCCCCCCTGCCTCCCCCGCTGACCCCCGCCTTGCGGTCTACATTCCAACAGCCTGGCCTTCTTTGAGTTCCTCGAATAAACCAAGTTTAATTCTGCCTGAAGATACACACTGCTCCCTCCGCCTGAAATGCGCTTCCTGCACAGCCCTCCAGAGCTGGCTGCTCGTCAGTTAGTTCTCAGAGCAAACGCCAGGTCCTTAGACAGACAGCTTCCTGATCACTTAGCACTGCCCGCCTCCATCCCAGGGTCTCTGTTCTGTGACCCAGCGTGAATTTCTCCACAGCGTACATCACTGTCTGAAGTGATCAGATGTACTTGTCTCTTATATTCCGAAATCTCCTCTCCTAGAATGTAAGCACCGGGAGGGCTGGGACTCTGTGTGTCTGTTCATCGTCACTCACTAGAACACAGAGTAGACCCACAAATATTATTTGAAATAAAGAAGTATTTGTGCCCAGGCCTTGCTGTAAAGTTTCAGGCCAAGACGGCTAAAAAGGCATCTGGTTATCTCTTGCTTTTTCCTTGCTTGCGTGCCCAGTTGCTTAGAAACTCACCAAGCAGGTTCATTTGTGGATTCCAACTTTTTGAAAGATAATGTGTTTTTGATCTGCATGAGTAGAGCTGGGCTTTTTAGTTTTAAGAACTGTAGTGGAATGGTGGGCTGCAACCCTAAACTCCAAGCCACCCACGGAAATAAATCTCTAAGCTCAAAGTTCGGTAATTGGACATAAAACTGCAGAGAGTTGAAAGGGAATGAGGGACAGAGTTGGGGGGGGGGAGAAAAGAAAACTCATGCTTTCATAAAGAAAAGAAGGGCTTTTCTTTATGAAGGGAAGAGAAACAGGCACAAAGTTGGCATTTCCCAGCCATGGAGGGGGCAGCACAAAGACTATTTTTAAATTTTAGATTTTAAAGACGATGCAGAGAGCATCGTTATTGCCCTAGGTTGCGACACTCCTCTTTTTTGACTGCCCTTTGTAAGATGGGATTTTTGAAGGTGTTGACCATCTGTGCTGTCTGCTAAAATGGAAACATTAGACACAATGGTTTCCAAGGCCTGGTGATCAACTCAAAATTTCCATCAATTCCATTTTATCCCTTTCCATGCACCAAAAAGTAATGAATCCACCACACAGTGTATGCTAAATAAGTGGTCGATTGTATAACGATTGACCAGATGGATGGATGGATGAACGGATGGATGGATCGATCGATCAATCGATGGATCATTCGATGGATGGATCGATGGACCATCGGATGGATGGAGGGATGGATAGATGGATGGATGGGCAGATGAATGGACAGATGGGTGGACGAATGGACCAAGAGATGGATGGATGCATGCATGGATGGATGGATGGATGGACAGATGGATGGATGCATGCATGCATGCATGCATGGATAGATGGATAGATGGATGGATGGATGGATGGATGCATAGATGGATGGATGGGTGGATGGATGGATGCATGGATGCATGGATGCATGGGTGGGTGGATGAGTACATCACCACTCTCTGTCCTTCTACAGACCCTCCTGCCTGGATTATTGCATCAGCCCCCACCCTGGCTTCCACGCCTGGGGTCTCTTCCCAGTTTTATCATGATCTCCCCTAAAGCTGCATATTTACCTTCTTGAAGTAGAGGTTGGTTTGCTACCCGAGGGGTGTCCACAGCACCCCACTCTACACAGGGTCACACACTGTGGCAGCAACCTTCTAAATCATAATACTGGGGTTGAATCCCAAGATAGCAGTCCCTCCTCAGAGGATGCTGTGAGGTTGAGTGAGATGTTCAGGGGGCAGCAGCCGCCTTGACTACCTACCCACCATCATCATTCCTCTCCATCCTGCACCACAGCTGTATCTGATTCATCAAATCGAGCTCTTTCTTTCCTCTAGGTGGAGAATCCACCACCCGTACCGAGATTGAACTTCGGTTTGACCTTCACCCAAATCTGACACATATATTACACATGGTCAAACAGCACAATAGTGGTGATGAAAACAACGATGGCTAAATATCACTGAGTGTTTACAATGTGCCAGGCCAACGTGCTCCTTTTTTTTTTTTTCACGATAGGCACTTGAGTTTGTTAAATAATGTGGGTTAAGCAAGGGTTGAGGAGTTCCATGGAATTGGGGGTGGAGGGAGTGGATCTCAAGGAGAGTTTGGGGTCCTCTCCCTCCCCTGGATTTTTGTCAGCTGTGTTCCTACAGTACGTCTTTAATCCTCATAAAACTCTAAGAGGCAGGCAACCTCATTTTTACATTTTACAGATGACGAAGGTTGAGTTTCAGAGAGGTTAAGTGACTTGCCCAAGATGACAAAACTAGTAAACATTGGGGTCCAAATTTCCATCTAGGCAGGCTGGCCCAAGAGCCTGTACTCTTGACCAAAATATTTCCTTGACAACTAACTCAAACGAGAAAACAATTGAAAATTTTGTCAGTATGGACGCCCACCCACCCCCCCCACCAGGTAAATCAATAGGCTAACAAAACTGGCAGAAACCCATTTCAGACTTGTGACCTCCAGACTCTTAAGATAATAAATTTGTGTTCCTTTAAAGCATTAAGTTGGTGGTGATTTGTTACAGCAGCAAAAGGAAACTAATACAGCAGACGAGGGCTATCCAGCTAGTGGGTTCAGGTTCTGATGGTAAATATAACCATTTGCTCATTTGCTGAGCAGATACCGTGTATCAGGCACCACGTTTGGTGCTGAGAAAACATCTGGTGAGCAAAACAAACAGGGTCCCTCCCATCGAGGAGCTTGTGATCCAGTGGAGGAAGACAGAGAGTATTCTGGTCATCAATTCAGTGCCTCTTGGCTCCAACCAAATTCACCCCTCATGACCTGCTCTGGGAAAATGGATCTGAGCCTATAACAGTTGTCCTTTGCCAATGGGCAAGAGTTACGCTATGTCAGTAGGGGGCGCTGGAGAGACACTTGAGTAGGAAAGTGTTTGCTTTCTGATTCTGGGGCACTCTTCCAGCACTGGTGGCTCCCCCCGCCCCGTATCCACCTCCTGCAGCACCCAGTGCCCTGCAGCTTTCACCAGCGTCCACTTTGAGTGGTTTGGTAGCAAGCGCTTCTGAAGAGTCAGCTCCCTGTGGACAGCTGTCCCCAGACTTCCAGCCATTTCCACTGGTATGCTACCTCAGCAGCTTCTCCTCATTCAGTGGGCTGTGAGTGTACCCTCTCCAGCAAGGTCTAGATCTCGGAAGGTTGGGGGAAGGCCTCTGGCTCAGATGCCCTAACTCCACCCCAGGGCAGTGGAGGCCCCTGACTCGGCCATTCCCATATTCTTCAGAGTTCTCTTCACTTCTTAGCAAGCAATCTCTCATCACTCTAGTCCCTGTTATAACTAACGGTCCTTTATATCAACCTCTCCCTGCTCAAATTCTTTCTCGTGATTGGAGCCAGACTGAGACAGGCAGTGCACAAAGCATCACGTAAATAAGCATGAATTACAGACGAAAGAGAGAACGAATTTAGCTGGAGTGGCCAGGAGAACCCTCTAGGAGAGTTGGCTTTGAAGGTGAAAGAGACAAGAAATCAACCAAATGGAGCGCTCTGGGCCAAGGGTGAGCCATGAGAAGACGTGAGCAGGACCGAGGCTCAGCGTGGCCAGGTGCTGAATGCACAGGCTTCTGGGACACCTTGGGACCTCAGACTCACATCATACAACAAAAGGGCATCGGCCGGAGCCTGTCTGCCCTCGGATCCATTCCCAAGCCTTCCCCTGATGGGTTCTGGCTCCCAGAGGTGCTGACCCCAAAGACGGTGTTCCTTAGGGGACCCCATCCCCGGGCCCCAGGATCACCTCCTCCGGCCTCCCAGCACAGGGGTGGGTGGATTCCCACTCCGGCTATGGTTCCTGAGTCTCCTGTGTTCTGTTCCTGGCATATCATCTGTCCTACTTCCTGTGTACCTGAGTGCTTCCACTTCAAGTTTTTCTGTCCTAACTACAGAAGTGGCTTCCACTCCTCAGTAGACTCTGATACAATAACAAGCCCAATTTTGTTTGAACATTCCATGGACGAGTAATCTAGCACCCTTACATCACGCATAAGTTGTCCAGGGTTAGTTGCCACTGAGAAGAAGTAGGAGGAGGGGGGGGGGGGATGAAGGGAACGGAGAAGAAGCGGGGGCGGGAAGGAAGAATTACATAAAAGTTACTTACACCCTAAGAGCAGTAGGCAAAATTCTCCCCTGAAGGCCACTCTGCGGCAGTTACGGGTTTGGAAAGCAGCTAAAACAACTGATTAAAGGGAAAAGATGAGCTACCAACTCTGGTTCCACCGCAAACTTTACTACATAGCTCTGGTCCCTTGGAGGCATTTCAGAGCCACTCTTCACAGGGATGCAGGAGGTGCGCTGCGATACATGACACCACTCAACCATCCAACCCTGGCACTTCCCAGCCAGTGGGAATTAAAGCCAAATGCAAGAAACCATCCCTAAGTAAAGATCAGCCAGATGGGGAGACACTAATCGTCACAGACCTGCGGTGAGCACAGCAAACAGACAACAGCCTCCTCGGAGAAGCCAGGGAGAAGCAAGCAGCTCAGACGGCTCCAGCGGGGGAGAAGCTGGGGGATGGCGGAGCGAGTGCCACAGAGAACAGACCAGCGCCGGCAATGCAGCCAAAATGAGTGCACCGCTCGCATCTGCTGGACCCCTCCCAGGGCTGCACCAGGCACCTGTCACTAATACAGGAACAGCACAGAAGATGAGCCCCATGGGGGAGTGTTGGCAGCCGAGGAAAGGTTGTCCGAGCCAGCCTGTATCTTGCCCTCCTTTCCTGTTCTGCCAGGCTCTCCATCCTCGCCCACGTTTCACCACCTCCTTCCGCCCTAGGTTCTGTCCCATCCCACCATGTGCCCTGACCCAGTGACGAGCACCCCACTCAGACCAGTGCCATGAGTTAGGTCTTCAGGCAGCATCATGACAGAAGAGTTCACCTCTGGCCAAAGAGCATTGGAGGGTCTCACCAAGCAAAGGTCTCATTGGGAAAGGCCACACTAGGAGACAATATGCGCTGAAGCCCTATAACAACAGAATGATAGTCCCCATTCACCAGTATTCTCCTTAGGTTACTTTATTACAAGATGCTAACATTAAAGTTCTGGCCAAGGATACACTTTCTGTCCCAGATGCTCACCTCTGCCATCACGGCGTTAAAGCAAACCTAGACAATTCAGAACAAATGAACAGGCTGTTCCAATAAGGCATTTTCTACTAACGCAGGCGGCAAGCTCGATTGGTCGGTGGGCTGTACTGGGCTGACTGCAGGTCCATACCCCGTCCTGGTTCCAGCCTCCTGGCAGGTCAACATACATCACTTTCTAGCTCCTCTCGGAACCAACACCTGCCCACGAGAGAAAGGCACGACACTCATCCTTACAAGTAGCAGGAGGCTGCAGAAGCCCCAGGAAACTGACTGGTACTCATGAGACATACAGCAAAATCCTAAGGACTTCGAGTAAAGAGATAACACAACCTCAGCCAGATCGTGGTCGATCTGGAGAACTGACAGAAAAGGTCCTGGGAAAGGGAACATAGGACTGTCTCACTCTGTCCCAAAATCCCCATCCATCCACCTCTGCCCCTTCACGGGGCTCTTTCCCACGGAACTGTGGCCGCCCTCAAACCAAAATGCAGATCCCTGCTGGTGTAGATCATCTCCAACCGTCTAGCCTTCAAGAACTAGATGATCCCGGTAGCTCAGATTACAGCACGGGATTCAGGCATTCACTCGACAGATCGTAAGTGCCCCAGGCGTTGTTCTAGGTGCTGGGGACACAGCTGTGGACAAAACTGCTGGGAAGCCTACCGTCATGGATCTCTCCTTCTGGGGAGGAACACAGCAGATGAATCCTAAACCCCGAACACTGATAATATCTATGAAGAAGATGGAAGAGGGCGAAGATGTAGACAGAGAGGGATGAGCGAGAGGGATGGAGAGCCAGCTTGGCTTCCCTGCTCAGGGAAGGTGCCTCTTAACAGTCGAATCAAGAAGGAGCCAGCTATGGGGAGGCGTAGGGAAAGGGAGTTTTGGGGCAAAGAGTCAGTAACACAAATACGGGGATTGCAGAATTAATTGTAGGGCAGAGGGTTTTATGTGCAAGGATCTCACCCCTGGTATCCAACTTTGAGTAGGGATGATAGAAGTGCCCCCAGACTGTCCTAGAATCGCTCGGTGTGGACCCCCACGCTTTGGTCCCAGACAGGAGGGTCAAAGCAGTGCAGAATGTATTCGGACATTTCCAGTGTGGGAAAGGGCATTAGCAATATTGCACTCCCAGGGTTTATTATCCCTGTGACCCATCGGCACCGTCTTTTAAGGTTCTGGAACCTTGTCCACGACACTGTTCTCAGAGGTGTTCCCTGAGCCTGATTGTGAATAGAGCTTCGGCCAAGCTCAGAGGAGAGAGCTGGCCACCCCCAGGCCAGAAACAGAAACACATGTGGTTTTATGGTCTCTGGGACCCTATCCAGGTTCATCTGGTCAGTTCCCAATAAGGCTCTTTCGGTCCATCTGCATTTTAGAGTTTGCCAATCCCCAAGCTACATGGGAACTCTCAGGGCAATTGACCAGGGGCTGTTTACTCAGCATATAGAGAGGCCGTTCCCACCACACACTCCTGATGCATTTCAATGCAACTGTCTTCACTCAGGACAACACTCGGTCCTGAGATGCACACAGGCTGAGCCAATAAAAAACACGGGCTCCCCGGGACACGGTTCAGCAGTATCCACAAAGGAAAGCAGATTTACACAGCAGGCCCTAGTTTCCAAGGAGGCGTTACAGAAAGCAAGTAAATAAAATATAACTTAAGTGTATTTCCCTTGCTCAAGCAACTTCAAGGTGCATAGAAAGCAGCAGATTATAAAACGCTCATGTTTCTTTGAATATTAAAAGTACTCAGGGAATTCCCTGGCGGTCCAGTGGTTAGAATTCCGGGCTTTCACTGCCAGGGGCCAGGGTTTGACTCCTGGTCGGGGAACTAAGATCCCACATGCCACACGGCGAGGCAAAAAAAAAAAAAAAGTACTCAAAGAAAACATCTTTGTGACACTGATTCCGAAGCCCGACATCTCACCATTGCGAGCGGGACGATGCCCACGAAGGAGGTGTGGCTGACAAAGATCTCAGAGACAACCAGCTCCCTCGTGGCGTCCTCCACCGGGTACTCCACCTGCCAGGTGATCTGCTGGGCGCCAGCCGGGCCACTGCTGTTGTCAATTCCAAAGTCCACCTGCAAGATCTCATAGAAGGAGCCATTTGTTCTGCAAAACAAACACACAGTAAAGTGCAGTTTAAAACCTGAGACTCAGCAGAGTGTCAAGAACGCGATAAATTGCCACATTCCTCTTTGTCAACCCAAAGAAGGCTCGCCAAGTTCAACAGGTCACAGGCGGTGTCGACAGAGCCTGATTCACAGGCTGCCCACAGACGGCCCACACCTCCGAGTGGACAGGCCATCCGTCTTCAGGGCCCTGTCCTTCCCTGAATGAGCAGCTCGGACAGCACTGCATCTCTGGGCACTGTCACCGCTCAGTCCTCCCCAACCCCACGCCTGCGGATGCCACGATCCAGGCACCACACACGGGACGTGGCCCGACACCTTCATCTAGGGCCACCATTACTCCAATCGTGAGGCACAGCCTGGATTCTGGCTATTTCTACGTCTACTTGCTTACCTGTGTGGCTGTGGACCCGTGGTGCAACCTCTGAGCTTTAGAATTTGGGGAGAACATTGGTGCCTACGTGGGCTTGTGAAAGCATCGTGAGACCAAGGATGGGAAAGGACCCCATAAGGTGCCTCGTCCGTGACATCAACTATGAGCTACATGAATAAGGAGCTACGCCGGGTTCTTCATGTCCTCAGCCTGCAACGGGATGGGGTGGGATGTAAGAAATCCCCCATGAATAAGGAGCTACGCCGGGTTCTTCATGTCCTCAGCCTGCAATGGGATGGGGTGGGATGTAAGAAATCCCCACCTGCCTTCATTCATGGAGTGACAACATTGAACACTGCACATTGTTTGGAGAAGGGGGAAGAAAGTGGACGGGGCACATATAAGCGAAAAGGGCAAGTTTTCACTCATGCTCAGCATCTTTCTACACAGGGAGAGCCTCTCATAAGGACGTGAACTTATAAATTATAGGCTGACTATTGCACTGATGGGAGAAGTTACTAAACAGAGAGGTAAAACAAAGAGCCATCCAGCATGGGATTTGTGGACGACTTCTGTTCCATAAGTCTTTGACCGTCACCCTGAATCTAGCTGTATCTGGATCCAAGCAATATGACAGCAAAGTGAAGGATTCACAGCTCCGAAAACCTGAGTGACACCAACCAACCTGTTCCTTTACCAACAATGGGCCTGCCGGGACTAAAATGAGCTGGGAAGCCTCTTCCCTGCCTTTGGGGATCTAGGGCAAGATCTGCAGCCCAGACACCGAACTCAAAACCTGTAGGGAAAGAGTTTTTTGTTTTGTTTTGTTTTGTTTTTTGCTGTACGCGGGCCTCTCACCGTTGCAGCCTCTCCCATTGCGGAGCACAGGCTCCGGACGCGCAGGCTCAGCGGCCATGGCTCACGGGCCCAGCCGCTCCACAGCACATGGGATCCTCCCGGACCGGGGCACGAACCCACGTCCCCTGCATCGGCAGGTGGACTCTCAACCACTGCACCACCAGGGAAGCCCAGGAAAGAGTTTTGAAAAAAAGCCTGTTGCCTGTTGGTTGCCCAACAGAACCTCCTACCGTGGACAGTTCCTCCACCCCCCAACCACGAAGACTTAAGAACAGGGTAGAAACCACAGTATTGACAGACAGCTATAGTAAATTTGTTCTTTAAATCTTCTAGCTCCTTGTAAGAAAGACAAATATCATATAATATTGCTTATATTTGGAATAAAAAAATGGTACAAATGAACTCATTTACAAAACAGAAATAGAGTTACAGATGTAGAAAACAATCTTATGGTTATCAGGGGGCAATGGGGAAGATGGATAAATTGGGAGATTGGGATTGACATATACTCACTACTATGTGTGAAACAGATAACTAATAAGGACCTACTGTATAGCACAGGGAACTCGACTCAATACCCTGTAATGACCTATATGGGAAAAGAACCTAAAAAAGAGTGGATGTATGAATATGCATAACTGATTCACTTTGCTGTACACCTGAAACTAACACAACGTTGTAAATCAACTACACCCCAATAAAATTTTTTTAAAATAGCTATAGTATAGCTATAGTGTTGGCAAAACTAAGTTACAGTGACCTGCCTGATATGGAACTCTACCCCAAATAGAACTACATTAGAATTCGTCACGTCCAACGTTTTTTCCATTTAGTCAAGGTTTTAAGAAACTCTCTGATACTGCTCTGTCCAATACAGTGGTTACCGGCCAGAAGTGGCTATTTAAATTGAAGTATAAATTTATTAAAATTATCTAGCCAGGTTGTCCTGGTGTGGGTACCCGTGAGCTATGAATCACCAAGTTATCTATTTGCACGTGCTGTTTTGCACAGGGAAGGGAATGTGTGTTGAATAAGGGACCTGGCCTCATGAGAGGATGACAGTGGGCTCACATGGGAACAGGGGACCCCTATTTCCCGGGGCCCTGCGAGAGGGATTTCAGGATCTTAGGAACTTGGGCACTCGGTTCTCGGCTTCGGTCACCTCCCTTTCCCAGCCACCACACCCCAGCCTCAAGTCACTTCTCTGATCACAGGGATTCTCCGCTTATCCATCTGTTAAGTCTCCTCCTGTAAGAGATGCTCGGCCCTGTCAGATCAGATCTTGTTTCTCTTTAGTCTGCACCGTGCTTGTAAGCGGATCTAAGGAGCTGCTGCTAATGCCTCCTGGGTCTCAGCACTCAGTAAACTTCAGAAAAACTACCGCCGAGAAAGTGAAAATCCAGCACGGGAAGAAAAGGACCGCAACTCTCTCTGTTATCAGCAGTTTAACCCTGCTAAACCCGCACTCCGGTCTTGGGGTGCAGAAGTGGCCAGTCTTTGGGCAAAGGGGGCGGGGTCTGCGTGGGAAGGCTGGCCCTCCCTTAACTGTGGGTTCTTCTTCTCCTGTGGACCTGCCACAGGAATCTGCCCAAGACCAGCTACAAATGCAGTAACAATCCAGTCAGAGTCACTTTTATGCATCAGATTTTAAGTCATTTCCCTCAAACCAGAGGAAGGGGGTCTTTTACTTCTCGGCAGCTGGCGTGCCCGCTAATAAGTCCATTGCTATGGAAATGGGATAAGCCTTTCCACTTAGAAAGTGTTCCATGATTCTCTCGATTTAACAATTACCAGCTGCCTTTGGGGAACCAGGGTCAGTCATGAGATAATCATCAGGTATTTTTCTTTTCCCTGGGGTGGAGAAGTGTGTGTGTGTGTGTGTGTGTGTGTGTGTGTGTGTGTGTGTGTGTG